>NW_026067905.1:11320284-11442218 GCF_014885135.2 Alexandromys fortis | reverse complement strand
GTATAATATTTATTATGTGTTCCCCAAAACTTTCTCCAAAAGGGGAAGTGAATGCAAATCATCCTAGTGAAATTAAGAGATTTAAAGTCAAGAACTTCTTGGCTCTCCGGATCTGGTTTCTGGCTAACAATTTCATCAGCCATACTCGGCCACCCAGCTCCACCCCTTTATCACCACCTGAACCCTGTCTACAGCTTTGCACACTGCATTCGGTTCCCCAGTCAGTTTTCCTGTTCTTCAGCTTAGTTGTGCCCATCTCTGAAATGCTTTGCCGTATTCAGTCCCTTGGCTCCTCTGTGGAGAAGGAGGTCGTATTTCCAAAGCCATGCTTGAACTCCTTTGTTATCGTCCTCTCCCTTGGTGTCACACTGCTTTGACCTCTGGATTGCTCTCTTTTGCTTTTGCTCTGGTCCTTTCTGCTAGATAAGATCAAATTCTGTCTGAATTATTTCTCTAGATGGGCGACAGCTCCTGACATGTAGTAGAGTCTCAACACAACTTTATGAATGAATTAACACATGATAGAGAAAAAGATGTCAAGCTATAGGTAAGGGTTGGATAAAATACAGATTAGGATTAAGTGAAGACCATGCTGAGATTTGAGATTTGCATTACGATAACAGAAATTAATTCCATTTCTTGTATTATGGGAGAGTTGACATGTTCATGAATAAAAAATCGTTTTTATGTGTATTAAAAAAGAGATAGAAGAACCTAAGCGTGAACTCCTTGGTATTCTTGCCATGACAATAGGCCTTCTATAGATGACTCTGCAACAACTAAGTGTAGCGATGTCACCATGTCCTTGGGGTTAGCTACCTATCTTAAGCCAGGCAGGTCTGCAATGGTGAGATTAAACAAGTAATTCCATTTTTGCCTGCTGTCTTGCATCACGATTTAAGTAGAAAAATTAAATTCCCATTCAAGCCTCTCAGCGTGGCTAATAAATGCTTCAGGTGCGTAGAACTGCATTCCAGGCAGGAAGGAGTAAAGCCATTCCCTGGGAGTGACATGTTTATTCACCTCTGCGAGTAATACACGGCTTGCACCTGGGAGGCTGGTGGGAACCAGGCAAGCAGTAGCAAGAAGAACATGGCAATCGAGCGCGCCTCTCCTTTCTTCTGTGACACAGTGCCACTCAGAAGATAGCGCTTCCGTGTTAGCATCTGGTAGAACTGAGTTCAAATGCTTGATTCTGCCACTCAGAAGCTTGGTTACCTGAGACATGCTACTTGTTACTTCAGCTTTGTAGAGCTTTGCAGTTCTGCACATTGCACTTCAACTGCTCTAACTTGGTTACTTACTTTTATTTTGGATATAATTACACACACACACATGTATAGTATTAGTTACTGCTCTATTGCTATAAAGAGACACCATGACCAAGGCAACTCTTATTTTAAAAAAAATTAATTGGGGATATGGTGGTTTGTATGAAAATGGACCCTCATAGGCTCATAGGGAGTAGGATATGTGACCTTGTTAGAGTAGGTGTGGCCTTACTGGAGGAAGTGTGTCACTGCAGGTGGGCTTTAAAGTTTCAGAAACTCAGTCAGTATTACCTATGGATGCAGATGTAGAACTCTCAGCTACCTCTCCAGCACCATGTCTGCCTGCATGCCACCATGCTTCCCACCATGATAATAATGGACTAAGTCTCTGAACTGTAAGCCAGCCCCAGTTAAATGTGTTTTTTTTTTTGATAAGAATTGCTGTGTTCATGGTGTCTCTTCATAGCAATAAAATCCTAACTAAGATTGGGCCTTGCCTATAGTTTTAGAGGGTTAATCCATTATTATCTTGGTAGAGAGACCTGGATGGGCCAAGGAGGCAGGAAGGGCAGCCGCTATCATGTTCCAGGGCCAGGTAGGTGAGGGTGCAGCCTTGGCCTCAGTAGTTAGTGCCCGTTAGCGCCCAGGGTTCACCCATTGTAACCGTAGCCTCAGGGGGAAGGAAATGAATTCAACCTGTCTTCAGACATGTGTGTATTGATTCTGTCAGTTTCTCTCTGCTTCCTGACAGGAGACAGATGACTCAAAACGCAGCTGGGCACAGTGCATTACGTCCCCATCTCAGGGCTCCTAAATCATTTCAAAATTTTAAATTCCCTAATCAATATTTTATCTGGAGATCAAGACAGTGAACAGGCTAGCTTTTCTCAGACATGTGCTCACACCATGGTACTCAAAGGCCAGTCTGGTCTGGAGGTAAATGCAGACTGTGTGTTCCTCGAGGCTACTCGTTTCGGTTGGGTAAGATCAGGAAGTCCACAGGAATTTCATGGTCCCAGTGTAATACTCCTTTCAGGTCCCACAGAAAGGTCCCACAGGTACACACTTCCCATCGGAGTAGCTTCCTCCAAACTGATTCCAAGTAGCTAGCACAGTGCTGGCATGCTAATGATGAACAAGTATTGACTGAATTGCAGTTAGGAATTCAGTGTGTTTTGAAGGATATTGCAAATAGAAGAGCTGAGTGGGAGGGGAAATTCTAAAACAGGCCAGCCAATGTCATGGTTCATGATCGAACATCTGGCATAGGGAATTTACTCTTTACCTAATTGGAAAAGTCATACTATGTCTGAGCATTTCTGAAAGCTGCAAAAGTCTTCGGGACATGAAACCTGATGCTGTAGCTTCTATCCATTCGTCTTTGGTGAGACTCCAGGTTCCTAAGACCTATGCTCTCTCAGCAGAGCGCCCTTGACCAAGGAGTTTCCTCTGCACCCAAATATGGGGCTGATTGTGCACTGCAGGAAGTCGAGAGAGGCTGTCAGATCTGAGTAGCAGGGATCTTGTGACATACACAGTGTAGTCATGGTTTTAGCTGTCAGAGTTGCTACAACTTGCTGTCCCAAGGAAATATGCCCAGAATTCTGAATCAGCATTATTTTAATCTTCCTAGACTAGTTGAAGGATTGACCATGAGCAAAGAAAACAAGGACTGGATATTTTTGCTGGAATGGGCTCTGTCACAAAAGCAGAGGTTATAATAATGCTTTCTTATGCTTCTCTGTTGCCCTTTCTTATCATGGTTGCTCTTGGCAGAGTTATCACACACTCTGGAGAATGGGCACTTGCCTGAGACTGCTCTGTTAGCAAGAGCTCAACTGTACCCATTCTCTCCAGACGCTGGGGCTTGCACACTGTGCATCCCTTCAAGGTTCTCTCTGCTCCTCAGGCCTGCTTGTGTATCCAAACTGCTTGGACATTTGTCAGGACACACACTCAGAGATTCTTATTTAGTGGGTCTTGGTGGGACCTGACACCCACAGACCCAGTAACTTCCCTGACCCTATGGTGAGTTCCACAGCTCTGCTGTGGATGGGAACTCCAGCCTGGTCCAGATGGCCAAGGCTAACTGTCATACTACTGCCTCTTTGAATTCTGGGAATTAATAGGTAAAGCATATTGCAAAGCTGGTGTCACCAGCTTCTTCCATGTCACCATACCATAGGAAACAACCACCCTTATGATTTTAGGGCGTTTCTTTTGTCTAGAGTCAAGCACTCCTCTGTAACATCGGTATCACTGGCTTCCCACTGGACCCCATCCTCCGTGGGAGTAGAGAGTTCATCTGTCTTTTCTTTACTGTTGTTTCAAAGGCAGCTAGTGGGCTTGCAGCTCAGCTCCAATGCAGATATATAGACATGCGATAGGGCTTTATTTATTTGTTTTTATATAAATCACTAGTCCCATTTGAAGGGAGTTTAATAAAACACTGTCCTAATTTCTAGTCGCTTCAGTATTTCCTTAGGCAGTTAATTTCCAGTCATTTTAAAACTCGTACTTCTTCTCAGGACCACGTTCTTCCTCACACCCTCTCCTCTCTTCTACCTAAGTGGAGTAGCCCTGTGCAGAAGGCAGCTTCTGGGATCTGTGGGTTCATGGCAGCAAAAGCCAGGAAGGAGAGTTCCACTTGGTTCTTTTGCTGGTTTTTGTCCTGCCTGGGCCCGGGAGCAGCAGTGGCCTCAAATGTTTGGATCACAACTCAGTTCTGACTGCACTGGCTGCCAAGTATCTGTGGCTGGTGTGGTTTATGACTTGATCTCTTGGGTCACCGAATGTGACCCTGCCTATGCCTGACTGCTTAAAATACTGATTTAAATTCTTTAAAACATCGTGCTCTCTTTGGTCACCTTTCTTATTGTCGTGACCAAACACCTGACAGGAAGTGACTTAAGGGAGGAAGTGTTCATTTTGGCTCACAGTTTAGAAGGGATGCAGTCTGTTGTGGTGGGGAAGGTTTGGGGAGGAGTCACAGTTCCCTCATAGGAAGGACAGATCAGATGGGCTATAAAACCTCAACATCCACCTCAGTGATCCACTTCCTCCTGTGAGGTCCTATTCCCTGTGGGTTCCGCAAAGTCCCATCCCCCAAGGTTCCACAATGGTCCAAAAAGAGCAGCTGGGGGGGGGGGGCATTTCACATTAAACGACAGTGGGCCCTGACTCAGTAGTGACACTGTTCTAGAATTTCCACGTTGCAATGTACATGTGTGCGCATGTGCAACTGGCTGACTGGCCTCTGTCAATGGAATCAGGGCTGCTCTGGAGAAAGAAGGTTCTTCCCACTCAGCATCCAGCAAGGCAACCACCTGGACAGGTACTGCGACTAGAGTAAGCAGATCCCTCTCGTGTGGCTCCCCTCCCCTTTGCAATGAGCCCTGAGCTCTCCTCCAGCAGAGGAACCATCCTGCTTTAGTTTAGCTGTGCTCTCTGCTTCCTGGAACTCAGAAAGACTCATTTCCTCAAGTGCACATGGAAAGCCAGGGTCTTCTAGATTACTGTTTTTCTTGTGAATTGAAAAAGTCCAACTTGAATGTCAAGCCCATTATGTCTTAGAAAGCGTCACTTCTTATTTCTCCCAGCCCAAAGCCATGGGCTGAGGGTGGTGGGAAGGTGTGCAGGCAGATCACAGAACTACCAGGGATGAAGAAAGCGGTCTATTCCATTTTAGCTATAAGATTATATTTTACAGTTTATCTTTCATTTTACTGGGTAATTCCAGTGTTTGGGACATAACTTAAAACATGTTGCTATGCTAAGGGACAACATCTATGTTTATTAAATTTAAAGTGTTTATCAGTTTATCAATTTCCTTTTTTTTTCTGATTTTTCAAGACAGGGTTTCTTTGTAGCTTTGGATCCTGTCCTGGAATTAGCTCTTGTAGACCAGGCTGGCCTCAAACTAACAGAGATCCTCCTACCTCTGCCTCCTGAGCACTGGGGTTAAAGGTGTGTGCCACCAGGGCCCTACAATTTCCATTTTCTAATAAAAAGGAAATTTATAATCTAGCTAGGTTTTTCTTTTCTAGATGAAAGGATTCTTTTTAAAACAATTTTGCATGTGTGTGCACATGTGCTTGTGTGTGCACGTGTGTGTATGTGTGCTGTGTGTTTCAGGTGTATGGAAGCCAGAAGTTAATCTTGGGTACTATGCCATCCACCTTGTTCTACATTTCTCGGTTACTTGGAATTCATTCATTTGACTCTACTTGCTAGCCACTGAGTCCCAGAGGTTTGTCTGTCCCTGCCTCCCCAGAGCTGTGATTATGAGTGCATACCTCCACCTCTGGCTTTTTTTCATGGGTTCTAGGAAATCAAATTCAGATCCCCATGCTTCCATGGCAAGACCTTTAGCAAACAAACTATCTCTCCATTCTAGGCGTCTTCCTTGCTCAGAGGGGCTGAGCTAATACAGACGATAAAATGTTTAGAAAGAGAACAAGAAATTAGGAGGGAAGTATCCCCACATCTCCTTTTTCTCCTCTTTCCCACTTCCCCTCTTCTTCTCTGATGTTCTCTTGTTCCCCCCACTTTCTCAGAGATTATTAACAGGGTTAGTGTTTCTTTCTCACATGAACTAGCCAGAAGTGATAAGCCCCCCCCCCCCCCCAGGTCTGGAGTCTGACTTGGGAGGGCCAAGTTCTATTTGAACTCCATACCTGACTTTCATGCCCCTCTGATCTCTGCCGTGTTCTTCCATTGAGGAAATCGAGCACTGGTCTGGTGAAGGTCATCGTCCTGTTGGGTCCTTATTTGTAACATGCATTGCTTCCACAAGGACTAGATAGTGAGCAACTGTCAGGCTAGATCTAGTCCATCACATTTCAAAAGCTCAGGTCAAAGATGCTGAAGACATTGGACCCATAACTCAAAAAGGACCCTTCTAAAGGCAAGGGGACAAGCGGAAATGGCTAAAGCACACAGCCAACCACATCAGCGCACAGCAAATGCTGTAGCGGGGACAGTGTCCAATGCTAGGACACCTCAAGGGCACCCGAGCCTGCCTGCCTGTCCCAGAAGCTGTCTGAGAAAGGAGTGTGAACTGGAAGGCGGGTGCGTTGGTCTTGTGAATAATCTGAGCAGGCTTGTAAATAGTTTGAAGAGACCTGACAGTGGGGTTCCAAGTAGCAACCAGGAAACCAGTGTTTAGCACCAGGGCAGGGGAGAAGGGCTGGGTAGAGATGTGGACTTCACTTCCTCAGACGTGAGAATGGGTGCTGTGGATGTGAGAGAAGGGAGCCAAGAGAGCATGACCAAGGGCCAAAGAACCCCTGGGGACACTTAAGCTTCCAGCTCCCCCATTCACACCTCAAAATCAAAGGAAGTACTGGGAGGTAGCAGTGTATCTTGGCAACCAGAATCATCAGTATTGGGTTCTTTTGGGGTCTTTCTAAAGTGCCTGCAGTTCTCTGTGTCTTTCTGTTACTCTGCTGTGGTGGTGTTTGCTGCAGCTGCTCCCTTTAGAGGCTCAGCAGGTGGCAGTCACCTTGCTAAGTACCAGTCCATATTGCATGTTGAATTCTTGAGATGTCTGTGAGGGGTGCACTGCTTTCTCGTGGTCCAGATCAGGAAACAAGTTCAGACAGGGTAACTAACTTTCTCAAAGCTCCAGTGTACTGTCTCCATTAGGACTAGAGCCAGGCTTCCAGCCTCACGTTAAACATTGTTACCTTGTCCTCAGAGGCCTCTGGAGTGCTGTGTTGACATCTCCCAGGAGCTTGCAGAGGTGCTAAGTGTCAAGCTCTTCTGAATCAGAATCTGCATAGTAATCACAACAACAACAACAACAACACACACACACTGTGAAAGCTCTGCTGTAAGTCACACACCACACATATCCATCACCCATATCCATCTCTGCTTAGCATTGGATCTGTTATCTTCTCTGCCCTTGGTGCTTGGCTTTTTCTCCTCTATCCTCATCTTGCCGAGACTCTGATGACAAGAGACATGCGTTTTGAAGTCTTGATTAGTTTTGTGTGCCACTTGAAGTCTCTCAGAGGAAGGCTTCAGGGAACCTTGCTATGAGGCAACAAGGCTGTCTTCCTTGGTGACACTTTGTCCCTGAAGATCTGCCTCTGGGCTCTGTTTCTGTTGCTCCCCAGCTGTGCCTATGATGGGATTCAGATCACCTCGCTACTGTTGCTATCACCGAGAACTCACATAGCCCACAAAGCTGCCCTTGATGGGGAAGTGTCCTTCCCCATGATCATGTTCCTGGGGACATTTGCCTGGGTAAGACAAGGTACTCAGTGACTGATGAGTGTCTCACTCAGTTGCTGATTGACATAAAGCATCATCACAAAGTTATTTTTTATTCAAAATTTTCTACATTGAGCGATGCATCGGGTTTGACGACTCTGATTTTACAGATTATGAAACTGATTCTTGGAAATGTTAAGTGACTCAGTCAAGGCCTAAAAAGGGGTCAAACTTGGATAGAATTCCACGTTTAATTCTGAAATTGATAGTTTTCTCACCTTCTAGTCACACTTACTTCTTTTTACTGGCACAAGGTTCTTAATTTCCTTTAGTCAGACAGATTTGCGCAATTTTGAATGTTTTTCAAGTTTAGGTGAAGGGGCCCTTAACTTTCGGCACTGGTCAGAATCAACTGGGGAGCTCGTTACGATGTTGATTTACTGAACCCCATAGTATGTACAGCGTCTCCCCAGCAATGGCACAGCCATTCTGGATTATGACTGTGGCATCCACACCCCACAAAAGTTTGCAGCTGCTACTGCAGCTGCCAGCACAGGCCACACATTGAGCTCAGAGCCTTGGTGAGGCAAAAGGCAGGGAGTAGGCGCAGCCAAGTTCCCCTGTTCCCGCCCCCAGCCTGTGGCTACTGCAGGGCAAGGCTGCTGGCATGCCTCTGGCTGTTTATGGCTTGCTGGATATTATTTCCCAGAAGGGCACATCATTGGTTATTTGAGCTTTTTTTCAGTTCAACTTTCCCTTTCTGCGGGCAGTGTTTAGGTTGGTTCATTGTCCCACATTCATGAGGGTCACCAGCTGTTCAGTATTATAAGTAAAGCCTGGAACTGGAGCGCATGCTTATTTATGGTCATTTCCCAGGAACCAGAAACCCAGTTCTGAGAATAAAACAAAATATCAAGGCAAGCCAAATCTAAACAAACAAACAGCCTCGTATCGTCTGCCATAGCAGGTGCACCTAAGATCTCTGTGATGTACAAAGGATTCGCCTTTTCCTGATGTTGTTTCCCTTCATTACACATGGCTGCAATCCAAAGGGGTCAACTTTGCACTTCCATCGTGGACACCCAGTGCCTGTGGGTGGACCACTGGAGGTCCCATTTGCATAGAGAACCATGTGGTGAGAACCATGTGGTGCTACGGCGCGGAATGCTGGCACTGGACATTGGGTCATGGAGCTGCAACCGGCTATGAACCCTGACTCTGCCATTTAGTGGTTGGGTGTCTACTGGCACATTAGTTAACTAGTCTCAGCCTTATATCCTCTAGAATCAGGGCAGAGATAAAGACATTTAATGCACAGGTATGACATGGGCATCTACTCATCATAGCGGAGGAAGGGTAAGTTAGAAGCAACAACACCCGAGAATAAGGCAGAACTGGTGCAGCCTTATTTCCAAGTGTGGGGTGGGTTATATTTGTGATTTGTTTCACTGTGGAAGAAATGGGTTTGACCAAATAAGAAAATCTGCCTCTGAATCACTCGTCCTTCTGTCAGTACCTCCTCACCCTTGATCTTGTAAATAACCCTGTCAAACCATTAATCATCTGCTCACTCAGCTAAAATACCAGCTCACCAACTAAAAAGAGAATTGTTTCTTCAGCCCATCACCCCGTATTGAGGGTGCGTAGACTTTGTTCTCATCTCCCGAGGAAAAGTTACCTAATGCTGCTGTATGAATGTTGGCAGGCCTGGGGTCCTTTCCCATGAAATCAAAAGAAAACAGTGCAATTGGGAGAAAATAAGATAATGGTGTGAAACACTTGACACACAGTAGGAGCTCAGTAAAAGGGAGTTTTATAAAGAACTGTGACCTTCTAAGCCATGTGGCTGATGGAATAGAAGCTCTCTGAGGTGGGTAGCAGGGAATGTATGTGGAACTGACTTGTGGATACCCAAGTCAACTCTTATGGGAGACTCATTCCAGTGCCTAAGACAGACTGATTAATTATCAGTCCAGATGAGCCAACAAAAGGGCTATCTCTGGCAAGCAGGATGAGGAGATCTTCTCATCTGGATTCTCTTGAGGAAAATTACTGCAGTACAGAGTGAGTGGTCACAGAGCCAAGGCGTCTTTGTGCCAGTATCTGTGGGAATGAGGGAAGGGAAGTGCATTGGATGTCCATCCCCATGCTTTTAATAAGGTCAGATGACTTCTGTCAGCAGGCATGGTAGCTGTGATGTAGTAAGGGGGTGCATCTCAGTCTGTTTGGGTAAGTAGGGACATGGGGCAGAGTCTTCCCTTAGCTCTGTGTTCTTCCAGGCTGTCATTGATCAAAAACCACCTCTGGCCATGTCTGATCTTTGGACATTACAGTCTCCATTCCTTCCTTTGGTTACATTAGACACCTCGGACCTCATCTTGACTTTTGTGTTTGGTAGCTCCTTCCTTCCTGCTGCTCCCTTAGCTCCTCAATGGCCTCTTTTTTTTAAAGCATCAACTTTTGAAGTTTCTTTCTTCACCTGCATCTTTTTTTAATTAATTAATTTCATTTTGTTTGAGATAGGGTTTCTTTGTGTAGCTCTGATTGTCCTGCAACTTTCTCTGTAGACCAGTCTGGCCTTGAATTCAGAGATCCGGGACTGTGTCTTGTTTCTTCCCATTTCTCAGTGCCCAGGGCTGAGAAAGACACATAGTAGGTGTATTATCTGACAAAGGTGACTTAGTGAAGGAAGGGCATATTTTGACTCACAGAGCGACACAGTCCATCATGGCAGTGCGGGTGTGGCGGCAAGCGTGGAGGAGGCTGGCAGGGGTGTGTGTGCCATCTGGATGCAGAGCGATGAGCCCTGGTGCACAGATCCAGCTTTGGCTTCTCCTATTTTCTCTCCCCTTCTTCCATCTAGGACTTTAGCTTATGGGAGGAGCCTCTCACACTCAAGGTGGGGCTTTGCTCCTTAATTAAACATTTCTGGGAGCAACCTTGTAGACGCAATCAATAGTGTGTTTCCATGGGGATTCTAAAGCCAGTCAAGTTGACAGGGAAGATTAACCATCATAATGGGGGTTCAATAAATGCTTATAGAAGAAGCAGATCATATTTGTGTCAGACTGTGAGGACCATGCTTTTGTTTTTCTTTAAGGAGATCATAGTAAAAAGAGATTTGATGTAGGCATGAGAAACCGACCCAGTTATCTTTATTTTTGCTAAATTTGTCTCTGTGATCCAACCTAAAACTGCTCAGCTCTTCAGCCTTAATTTCTTTTTCTGTAAAATGAAGTGTGTGTGCCAGGCAGGTCTACAAGAGCTAGTTCCAGGACAGGCTCCAAAGCTACAGAGAAACCCTGTCTCAAAAACCAAAAACAAACAAATAAACAAAAAAATGAAATGCATGCCTGAAAAGATCAGTGTGAGAGCCCTGGGGGACTGTGGCCCTCCCTCAACCTCTGCCTCCTGCTCTGGCTCTGGTCCTTCCTCCAGGGCAGCCTTGAGCATTCTCCGCTGCCCTCCAATCTTTTATCTCCTTTCTCATATTGTTTCTCTTTTATTTTACAAGGCAAGGCAAGGCCATACTCTTCACTCAGCAAATACAACATTTGTTGACATTCAGAGGAAAAAAATCTGAAGAGAAAAGTCAAAGATCCTTCAACATCATGGTGTTTGAATATTTAAAGACTGTGAGTGTTGGAAATGTTGACAGGTTCCTTGTCAGGCTTCCTTCTGAGCCCACAGCCCATTATTTACACTCTGAAAGAGAAAGTAGCTCTCTTCAAGGGGCCTCACAGGGAGCAGATTTGCTCTTCAGCTTGCCTGCCTGCCCTCTCTTGCCCTGGTACAGTTGTTTTCAGGAAAATCTCATCAGGTCCCAGAGATGGGGGTGGGAGGAGGTGGGAAGCAAGGAGTTCAGAGAAGGACTGAGGTGGAGACCAGGGTGAGGGGACCCAGAGACTCTCATCCCCTGCATTTTTCTCTGCTGGGATTCTGCATAAAAATTCCACTGAAGAAACAAAACAAGACAAAATAGACCCCAACGCTGGCCAATGCTGGAGAGCATCCGTCTGTTCATCCAGAGGCTGAGCTCGATGTTGGTTTGGAGCCCTGGCGGGCTGTGCTGGCTTTGGGGCATGAGTCTTGTCAATGAAAAGGGATAAAAATTATTAATGCTTCCTGTCTTTACTCTCAGCCAAATAATTATCAAGGAGTCGAGTTCCTGGACTGGCCTCTCACCATTTCTTTCTGGCCACAGTCTGGGTCTTGGCTGGGGGTCAGATGCCTTGGCAAAGGTTAGGACAAAGCTGTCAATAGCATTGGCACAGATGTTAACTGACTGTGGAACTTATTTCTTTGCTCAAGGGTCTGGGTTCTTGCTCTGTGACTGTAGAGTAGGGGAGGTGAGGAACCCTTGCTGGTTTTGAGCCTCAAGATGTAACATCCTTGTGGACTGTGAAGAGAACCTTCTAGGCAGCTCTTGGAAATGTGACACTCAGTCCTTGGAGACCAGAGGAAGGCTATGGCAGGGAGCAGAGGCTGTGTGACCAGTGGGGAGGCCTGTCACCTGACTTAAGTAGCTCTTAGAAAAATATCTGGGCTCTTCCCCGTGCTAGATCCTGATGGGCAGAAAAAACAGTTTGCATCTTGTTGTGGGGAAAAACATGTATGTGTGTATAAGCATGTATGTATTTATGCATGTATGTATGTATGTATGTATGTATTTTTTTGTCCTTCATTCTGTCCCCTAAATAAGCCAGACATTGGGAAAAGGGCCTTGGATGCAATATCTTTCTACCCTTCAGGAAGGCTCTGAGGAACAAAAGCTTTTGGTAGAGTAATCAGTTTATAGTTACAGCAACAGGAGAAACGTGTGTCTCATTAGTAGTTGTGTGATGGATTCTGGCAGAAAAGTACTCCTGGCTATTTGAGATATATCTGATTTGTTTGGATATATGGGGAAGAGCAAATTGCAATTTCTTTCTCTTTTTCTTTTTAGGTTTTGAGACAGGGTGTCAGTATGGAGCTCTGTAGACCAGGCTGGCCTTGAACTCCTAGAGATTCGCTTGCCTCTGCCTCCTGAGTGCTGGGATTTAAAGTGTGTACCACTATCACCTGGCTGCAAATTGCAGTTTCTAGTGGTAGAACCTAAGTCCCCCTTCTAATAAAGAAGGACTCTCAGACCCCAGACTCCTATGGGTAGCAGAAACTGGGGGTGGGATGGGGTGTGCAGAGCAGGCCCAACTTCCAGGGTCAACATGGTCAAGCATGAGTCAGAAAGGAGGAAGAGTGAGGGGGTTGAGGAATAGCACGAGACTGAGGAGGGAGTAAAGGAGTTAGAGACTGAAGGTAAAGCATGAAGGAAGCTTCTGGAAAGAGTGTAGTGCACAGAAAAGCCATCAGGGCTCTGGGTATATTTCTGTGCAAATGCTGGCTTTCTGGGGCTTCAGCCTTAGGGAAGCAAGGCCGTTGTGAGATCGCTGAAGGGCCTCAGATGGCATCTGAGCAGACCCCTGAAGCACCAGAAGCCTCTCACTGTCAGGTGGAAGGGACAGGTGAGGCTGGGACTCGTGTGGGACTAATTCGTCAACACAGTAAATTTACATGTCCTAGTCTTCCTGAATCCTTCTAGCATGCCTATGTTCCTCGTTCCCAAACAGAGCTACTGAGCACATGGGTTTTGGGGTGCCCTGGCAGGTAGCATGGGTTCTGATATTTCACACAAAATCCGGGTGTCTACTTTAGACTGGCCCTGGTCTTTTCTGGGATTTGGAGGAAAAAAACAAGCCTCTTCAGCCCCAAAAGTTGAGTAGTGGAAGGGCATATTTCACATTTCCAATTATGACACAATCTGGTCTGTGTGGAAGTGGGAGCCTGTTGACTTTAACAGCCCAGCTGTTCTTGCCTTCCGGACAGCAGTCAAAATATCTTCTGAGCAGAGGGGTGAACATTCTGAGGTTCTAATGGAGTCCTCCAGGATGTCATAGAAGAGCAGTGTGCTATGCTAATGCGGCTCTGGGGACCTCCGTGTTCCCTGCCTACACGACACAGATGGGAACCACTAAGCCCCATTATGTCGGCGCAAGGTCCTAATGTCATTCTTCTCTGGTAGAAAAAAAGAACCACCCCTTTCTCGGTTTTTGAAACAGAATCTTACACCATAGCTAAGGCTGGCCTGGAATTTACTATTGTAGCCCAGTCTGACCTGAAACTTTAAGCAATCCTCCTGCCTCAGCTTCTAGAGCACTGGAATTACAGACATGAACCACCACACCCATCACCCCATCTCTTAAGATGTTTCCAGGCCTGTGTCACAAGGGTGTCATTTACCCTGGCTCCCCACCAGGGTTTGCCAATACCTTTCAGCCTCTCTCTCATTCTCCTTAGGAGGCTGTAGGAGTTTCAGGTAGAATAACCTCAGTTCTTTCTGATTGTCGTAAACTCTCCTTGCCTGCTTTCCCCAGCCCTTCAGTGTTTGTCCCTCCCGGCCTCTGATTGCTGGGACAGGGCTCCTCTCCCTGTCTCTATGGGGAAGAGACAAGATCTCTCTGACAACTTGGGTTTGATTTTTAATTAATTAATTCATTTTTGTATGAATGTATGGTTGGTATAGTATTATAGTGTGTTTATGTGTGTTTGTGTGAGTGTGTATGTATGTGTGTCTGTGTGTGTCTCTATGTGAGCGTGTCTGTGTGTGTGTGTCTCCATCTGTGTGTGTAGGGTATGTCTGTGTATACTGAAGCTAGACATGGATGGTTTGCTCTCGTTCTCCACCTTATTCCTTCGAGACAGTCTCTCACTGAACATGGAATTTGGCTGGTGGCTGACAAGTCCTAGAGACTGAGATACCCTCTTGTCTCTGTGGTCCTTATCCCCCAACACCAGGGTTAAAGGCACATATGGCACAGCCTTAGAAAAAGATTTACTTATTTATTCCTTAATGTCTATTGTTTGATGCAGCACTTTCAAGTCCTGGAAACAAGTGTGTCTTGTGTAGGCCCTGCCTATTTTTCTCCCAACACAATATTTTCATTGATTCTTTGGAATTTTCACATCATGCACGTCTTCACACTCCCTGGCCCAGTCCTTCCAATCCTTGCCTGCCCTTATGAGTGCCCCCACCCCCAAGTCCAGTTTGTGTTATCTGTATACTCACTGTTCAAACGGTCAAACTCTCAGGGTCCTGCCCTGCAAATAGAACTAAGTCCTTCCCCTCCCACGCTCTCACCAGAAGCCATCAGTTACGGGAAATTACACTTCAGCATCCTTATCACAGCTTTTAAGAGTTCTCTTTGATGGCTTCCTGTTAAGTCTGTTACTTTTGGTGGGGGGTGTTGGGATGGTGGAAGGGGTTATCACAAAAGCCCTCCCTGTCCCTCTTTCTCAACTGTGTGTCTGAAGTCATCAATATCATTGCAAAAGTAGCTTCCTTGCTCTTTACAGTCAGTGGGAGCCGGATCCATGAGCTTCCCCATGGTTTCTGGCAGCAGCACAAACCATGAACACAGTCCCAGGCTGCAGTAGGACCAGGGACCCAGTCAAGGCCCTCAGAGGCAGCCTGGACCACGATAGCAACATGGCTTCAGGCCATGGCATAATCTCTGGACATCTTGATGGTGTTAAGTCATTCACACAGGCCACACATACAGGGCCCTCAGTGGCTACATGGACTGAACCACTGACATCAACGTGGTTTTAGGTGGCTTCACAGGGCGTTCATATTGACTTGGTGCCTTGCCTGCGGCATGACCCTTTAGCATCAGCATCACTTCAGGTGGTGGAACTGAACATGGATACCCGCATGGCCTTGGGTGGCACATGGTGAACAGACTTCAATATGGCCCCCACGCAGTATCAGCAGGTTCACTCATGGCTCTTAGCGGCAGCACAGGTCCCAGTCACAGGCCTCAACATGGCCTCAGATGGCTGGCTACATAGGCCACTCATATCAACATGCCCCACGCCAAGGCTGCAAAAATCTGAAAACATCACTTAGGCTTCAGTAAGAGACCCGACCATGTACACCCACATGGATCTCAGGCTTCATCACAGCCTGGGGCAGCAGCATGGACCACAGACACTAACAAGGCCTCTGGTGGCATCATGGACCACTGTGGTCCTTTGTGGAGGTCTAATCCAGACCTCCATCATGCTTAGACTTCCATCATTGCAGCGCCAGGACCATCCCGAGTGACTGGTCCTGAATCTGGTCTGTGTAAGCTCCAGGCTGCTGCACACCACCCTGCCAAGCCCATACCCTGTCCCCACATTTCCAGTTATTTCTCTCTTTATAGCATACATACCACTCTGCTGTTCTCTTGTTTCTATGTCCCCATCGTGCATTTGTTCATTGTAGTGGTGCCTGCCAGTCAGCCTGGCCGGATGGTGACTTCCACTGCCTGCCAGATTTATTTGTTTTGACTGTATGTGTTTTGCCTGCATGTATGTCTGTGCACCATATGCGTGCAGTGCTTGCAGAGGCCAGAAGACAGTGCCAGATCCTACCAAACTGCAGTTACAGAGGCTCCATGTCACCATGTCAGTACTGCTATGTGAGTACCAACCAGGTCCTCTGCCAAAGCAGCAAGTGCACTTAACTATTGTACCATTGCACTAGCCTCCACCCATACCCGGCTTTTATGTATGTATGTATGTATGTATGTATGTATGTATGTATGTATGTATGTATTTATTTTTACTTAAAAATTTCCACCTCCTCCCCTCCTCCCATTCCCTTCCCCATTCCCCCTCCTTCTCCCTCTCTGGTCCAAAGGGCAGTCAGGGTTCCCTGCCCTGTGGGAAGTTCAAGGTCCCCCCCCCCCCCCACCCGCATTCTGGTCTAGGAAGGTGAGCATCCAAACAGGCTAGATTCCCACAAAGCCAGTACATGCAGTAGAATCAAAACCCAGTGCCATTGTCCTTGGCTTCTTAGTCAGCCCTCCTTGTCCTCCACATTCAGAGAGTCCGGTTTGATCACATGCTCCATCAGTCCCAGTCCAGCTGGCCTTGGTGAGCTCCCATTAGATCAGCCCCACCATCTCAGTGGGTGGGTGCACCCCTCGTGGTTCTGACCTTTTTGCTCATGTTCTCCCTCCTTCTGCTCCTCATTTGGACCTTGGGAGCTCAGTCCAGTGCTCCAATGTGGGTCTTTGTCTCTAGCTTCATCCATTGCCAGATGAAGGTTCTATGGTGATATGCAAGATATTCATCAGTATGGCTATAGGATAGGGCCATTTCAGGCTCCCTCTCCTCAGCTGCCCAAGGATCTAGCTGGGGACATCTCCATGGACACCTGGGAACATCTCTAGAGACAAATCTCTTGCGAACCGTAAAATGGCTCCCTTGATTAAGATATATACTTCCCTGCTCCCATATTCACCCTTCCTCCATCCCAACTGTCCCATTCCCCCAAGCTCTCCCCATCCTCCCCTTCTCACTTTTTTCTCCCCATATCCCTTCACCCCCATGCAGATGATATGATAGTGTACATAAGTGACCCCAAAAACTCTACCAAAGGAAATGGATTGCTCTTCTGAGCTTCGGTCCTTTCCTAACAGCTGGCAGCACTGTATCCACTTCCTGGAAAGACTCACACTATCAGTTAAGCCTCCCACACATATTTGTTTGCTGCACCCCAGTGCAGTCTGTATGATTTTCCCTATAGTTATAGCAGAATTTTATGAAATGAGAGCTATCCTTCTCAAAGTCGTTAACCTATAAATCCTTTGCCCATGCCAGTTACATGTTTGGGTGATGCAAAGAGGGTCTCTCCACCAAGATTCCACATGTTCCTGCTCATACACAAATAGAGCAGAAGGACCAATATCTTAACATCTTAATTACATCTGCAAGATAGCTTCTTATACTCAGATGTGGCTTTAAAAAGTTATCAAGAAGTTATTGTCACCTCACAGGACCCTAGCTTTAGTATTGGAAAGTTTCACTGGAGTAACTAAATCTTCATTCCCAGGATGTTACTGTGAGGTAAACACCAATCAGATTTCAGTATCAGCTTTCAGTCACACAAGAATGTGATTCATCTTTCCATTGTCCTATTCACCTTGACCTTAAACGGTACCTACTTGCTATACTCTAATAATTCTTGGTTACTCCACACTTAGAGATTAAACTCTGCTGTTGGCCAAAGATATCTAAAGAACTAACTGCCCCTAGACAGGATTCCACAAGAGAAGCTCATAGCATGCTGAGTAATGGACACAATACTAAAATAGACTGTGTCCCAAGGTATTCACTTGAAGGAGATGTTATTAGTTGGGGGCAGAGGACACTTCCCATAGCCATAGATACCTGTTTGTAGGGATGCTCTTTGGAATAACATTGGTGACTATTCTTTATCCTCCCTTTCATATCAAAGGCCAAGAATAATTGAATGCGGGAAAGGATCAAACAGCACGAGTGAGTGGCTCAGCTCCCTCGGTTCCACTCTAAGATTTGCTGGCTTGCAAATCTCCGAGCCACTTTGGGAAGGTGTGTGTGGGTGAGTCTGATGAATTGGGGGATTATCCATTAGCAAGTTCCCTTCCACAGATTTAAAGCATCATGATCAATAATATTGGTGATATTTTCAATTCTGTCTATATGCCTCCTGAGTATCTCTCTGATTTGGTTTTGATCTCTAGGTGAAGCAGAAAAAGGTGTTATTTATTAGCACTCTAAAACTCCATCAACTGTGTTCATTTCACTGTATAAATTTCTCTTGCCTTTATATGAGACCAGATTTCTTGCTTTATAGTTATGCCTGATATAGTAAAAAGTAAGGAGTCACAAGAAAGGAAATCCTCCTTGGTCCTATTCCTTTACTTAATTAACTTAAAAATTCCTCTAGGAAAAAAAAGGGGGGAATGTAACAGACCCCTTTTCAGCTTGTAGAATAAGTTATTAAGCAACTATATGTGACTCTTGCAAAAGAGGGTGATCTTTTTCAAGAATTGATGGGAACAAAATGTTGTGCAGTTTTTAATTATCCCTAGATTTTTCTGTGTGTGTGGGGGAGGGGGAGGGAAGGAGAAAGAGAGGGGGGAGGGAAGGAGAAAGAGAGAGAGGGGGAGAGAGACAGAGAGAGAGGGAGGGAGGGGAGAGAGAGAGAGAGAGAGAGAGAGAGAGAGAGAGAGAGAGAGAGAGAGAATACTCACTGATTCAGACTGTCTGATAAGTTCTATGGATCCTCTGGCTTCTACCTTCCCAGAGCTGAGATTACAGGCAGACACCACTGCACCTGACTTTTCTGGGGGTTCTGGATTGAACTCAGGTTTTAGAGCTTGCACAGTTAGCATTTCACAGATTGAGCTCTCTTCCTAGCCCTTTCCTTATGTTTAAGTTTGTAAGGGATGGGAGCATGCTGTTCCAAATGAACAAATCTTATGTGATCATTGCTTTCCACCTTTGTCTTCTCACTAGGCTGTGCTTGGTGAGAATCTTCAGTGTGGTATTGTGGAGAAAACTGAAAGGATTTGAGGGCCAGTGTTGTAGCCGAAATCTTGGATGGTCTGCATCTTCCTGGTCTCTGTGGGATCTTCCGACCCCAGGAAAAGGAAATACTCAGTTAATTTGTCTTTGTGGATAGGGCAAAGAGAACAAGGCCCTCATTCAGGGTCGACACTGACCTCTGTTCTCCAGCTGGGAAGTTAGTGTGGGAGGAGGGTGTGCATGTCAAGCTACACTGGGCTGGACTGATTGTATTTGCAGATTTTATAGCTGAGCCCCTGGCTCCCACAAACACATAGAACAAAAGGTCCTACAGGTTTTCCCACAGAGTCCAAGTGCTTCTCCCAAGTCTATCATGAAACCATCATTAGGGACATCACCATCTTTCAGCCCATCAGGACAGGCTGATGTGAACTGGAAAAAAAAGTGTAATACAGTTTCATTTTAACTCAAGACTGGTCTCTTAGATAGACTCTCTGCTTTGGTGGCCTCGAAAGCTCATTCTTACCCAGCCCTAACTCATCTCTATTTGAACTTTGTATAACTACTGCTGTAGTTTGCTTTCCTTGCCCCCCTCCCTCCCTCCCCCCTCCCTCTCTCTCTTCCTCTCTCTCTCTTGGTTTGGGGCTCACTGTTTTCTGCTGTCTTTTCTCATTTTTTTTCCTCTAGATCTTACATAACCCCCATAGACCCAAATCTCAGCCCTGCTCATCGGATTGGGGACTTAGTCTGAGGTCAGCTGTCTCTTCTAGATGGTGGAATTCAAACAGGGGTTTCAACAGCCGGTGTGACAGAACTTGGGAGCTGACTTGGAGGAAACCTGTGCATGAATAATAAGCAATCCATTTGTAGGAGTTGGCTTGAGAGGTCACAGAAAAGGTTCAGCGCTAATGGTTTCTGAAAACTCCAGAGTGTTTCCAGAATTTCTGTACACTTTCTTGAAGTTCACACGAATGTCTCAAAGCAAAATTAATTTTACTTTTATTCTCAGGACAGAATGATAAACCATGAAGCAGGATGAACAGGAAAAGAAGTGAGGTTGTCAAATAAAATGGAGACAAATTCTGTCAGATTTTTTGCTGCCCCACTGTCCTTGTGTATGTTGCATGCAAAAATTAGGCCAAAACAGGCTTAGGTTGGGAAAAGGATTTTACAAGTCAGAAGGCATGCCTCTTGATGTCTTAGATTCTCCTTCTTCAAATTCCAAAGCCAGACACATTGGTCTGGGGGTTTATTTTCCGTTTCTAGGACACAGAAGGAAATCCAGGGTTTTATAACTCTAGGAAAATTGGGAGAGAGTTGATTTACAATGCTCACTTTTCCTGTACTAGGCTGCTAGGCACACACCAGCACAGAGGGGACTGCATGGCCCCTGGTGGCAGGTGTGGGACCAGGCAGCTGACACCGCAGGTCTGTCTCTCACTTCCCACAGCCAGGGAGGGGAGGAGAAAGTGAAGTGGGGCTCCCCATTCATGCTTTTGAGGTGATGCCGATGAGGATGCTGGTAGAGCCTGTCAGGAGAGTGCTGGAAATTTGTTGAAGTTTGGCATGATGCTCTGAAATGTCAAGTTGAGGTCAGCTCGTTGAGAAAAATGGAGAGTCCATATGTAGGTATTCACTACATTCCTCTCAGATTTGCAATTGAAGGAGTGTAAGTTATGTATTTAAAATAGTATCCAAAAACCTCACAGAAGCAGTTATGAAATATTTTGTTTTACTGGCAATGGGACAAAAAATAATTGGGCATTAAATCAAGAAAATGGGGAAAAGAGAGCCACAAATCAAGGAAAATGGTGGAAAATTAGGTCTTAGTGGAGAGAAATGTGTACATATGAGCTGTCTGGTGTTTCAGAGGTAGAAATACGGATTCCGCATCCCCCCCCCCCCCACCCAACTTAATCCTTTATACTCAAGTCAAGTGTAGACTCCCAGGGTCTGGGGGGATGCCTGCTCCCTGGGGTTCCCTGACTTGTTCCTGGTCTACTTGGTGAGAAAGGAGAGTGGCGGTTCAGCTGCCGCTGCTGCACTACACAGCTGTGGTCTGAGATCCATGCTGTCACTCTGTCCCTAGGATTGGCATCTCATTCCCCTTTCTCCTGCCTCTGATTTGGCAGAGGGTGACTGCTGACTGATGATGGTTCAGAGTTGGCCCATGGAGGAAGGATGCAAAAGCAGTCTCCAGAGGGCACTAGGACCCTGCCGATGGGCCACCTGGTTTCATGAAATCACGCAGAAAGCATGCCTTATTATCTGTCTACTAGATACATAATTCCCATAAATTATAAATTAAAAAATAAATAATAAACACCTTTTTAATTGCCGATCCTCTTTTCCTTTTGTCAATTAAAGTGAACTTGCAAAGCTGCTTAACACAGGAAAGCTACACAGGCTTCAACTCTTGTTAGATGTGGTACAAGCCGTTACACTGATTTTTTTCCCCCATAGCTGCAAGGATTAATCACAGATAATCATCACAAAAGAATCACACCCATATAAATAATATAAAAATAGCAAAATGCCCAAACTGGAACTACTGAGAATGAAGAAAACCACTTAAAAATGAATAGCACCATGTTCTCCCTGCAGGAGTTGGTGGGGAGGGGAGAGCAGATTCTCCATCCAACAGAGCACACATCATCTCTGATCACAAGTGTGGGACAATGCGCAGAACCCAATGACAGGCCCGGGATGGAGATGGCCTTTTACTCCCTTGTCCTTCAAGGTGTTACTATTATTATTTTTTGAACATGGCTTCTAACTCATACTGCCCCTGTGTATTTTAGGTCATTAAGTCTTAGAGGCCAGGGACAACGTACTTAATGAAGAACAGAGCTGGGAGGAACCTTCCCAAAGATTCAGCCTCGAGTTTAGGTTAGACACAAGGAAGGATTGTTTCCGTGAAGGTACACTTTAGGCAAGATTTGGGGTGGTAGGAGGTACAGGATAGCAATTTCCTCTTGCCTTGCTGTCTGTATTGTCTTGTGTCGTTCCCGGAGCACAGAGAGTACTTACACTAAGACCACAAAGAAGGTCGTTATGGAAACAGCTTGAAGTGCTGCCTGCGAGTGATGAACCAAGGGCGGGTTACGGCAAGTAAACCATCATGTGATGGATGGACTGTGCCTTGACATCAAGTGGGATGGGAGAACAGCACAGTGGGCCAGGTGGGAGAGAGTGATGCGGTGTGCTGGTCCCTGATCCCGGATCAGCAGTGAGTCTATAGTGGGATGGGAGGACAGCACAGTGGGCCAGGTGGGAGAGAGTGATGGGGTGTGCTGGTCCCTGATCCCAGATCAGCAGTGAGTCTATAGTGGGATGGGAGGACAGCACAGTGGGCCAGGTGGGGGAGAGTGATGGGGTGTGCTGGTCCCTGATCCCGGATCAGCAGTGAGTCTCTAGCACCCGTGACCAAGGATAAGACAATCTCTGATGCTGGGGTGCAGGAGAGGCACAGTATGTAGAAGCCCCATTCCATCCTGCCGTAAGCCATTATGAATGTGATTGAAGGGCTGCATTTGTTCTTTTAGCAGGGGTGAGCCCTCTCCAATTGCCAAAGTCGCCTGCAAGCCTGGAAGGGAACTGCTTACACATGCTAGTGTTAAGGTTTCCAGGCTGTGGCAGGTGTAGACTGTACTATATACACTCTCTACCATGTACACTCTCCACCACGTACACTCTCTACCATGTACACTCTCTACCACATACACTCTCTACCACGTACACTCTCTACCATATATACACTCTACCATGTACACTCTCTACCATATATACACTCTACCACGTACACTCTCTACCACGTACACTCTCTACCATGTACACTCTCTACCATGTACACTCTCTACCATATATACACTACCATCTACACTCTCTACCACGTACACTCTCTACCATATATATATATATATACGCTCTACCATGTACACTCTCTACCATGTACACTCTACCAAATACACTCTGTACAATATGCATTCTGTACCACAGAGGTGGAGACTGACCCATATATGGGCTCTTCTGAATTCCATTCATAAACAACACACAATGAATGGGTGTGTGCCCAGGTTGAGATAAGAAAATGTGTTTGTCTTTCTACTATGACTTCAGGGATATATGAATGGTGGGGCCTTGGATGAAGGGAGGGCCATGTGTGGAGACCAAAAATTCTTAGCTTTCCTAACTCACTGTGTTCAGAGTTAAGTACTTGGACTAAAGCTCACAGGGGCTGGTTTGAGGTTTGTTTTGCCAGAGGCTATCATTTCTAGTTCTCCCAGGTAAAGCATAAGAAAAAAAATGGAGTTTGAGTGAGATCTCAGCAGACTAAGCATCCTGAGGTCTGATGTTCTCAGGTTAGTGATGCCAACTGAGCGTCTACCCAAGCTGAACTGACTCAGCATTTGAGTTTATGGCACTATACAACCCATGAGTTTCAAAGACCCTAGAAAGATACCATTTAGAAAGGAGAAGGCTTTCTTCATTTCCTACACCCATAACCAGGCCTTCCTGCACGAGATATGAATCTTGCCTGAAGCTTTCTTGGAGACCCCCGGCCTTTGTGCTTACTGTGTCTGAGCCCCAGGGTACTCCTCAGAGTGCCCTGTGATCACCTGGTGCTCTAGGCAGCTCACAGCGGGCATCTCCAGGTGTTCTGCACATCGCTTTTCATTTTAACCTTCAGGTAGTTCCTCTCTTCCTCCTTCGAGTCTCCCGGTTTGTTTGTGGAACTGTACGGCTGTCAGTCTCGACGACGGCAAGACGAGGCGTCTGCGGGCTAATGAACAGCTGCGGGAAGATAATTAACGCTCTGCACCTTCCTCGCAGCCTTTACCACCTCACCACGACACAGCCGGGAACATCTGTGCTTCCCAGCAGCTGAGCTGTAAAACAGCCTTCCTTGCTCTTCACAGAACAACTGTCAGACGTTCTGGCACCCACATTAAGGGCAAAACTTACAAAATGCTACAAAATACGAGCTGAGTTATTCTCAAGCTACAGATGAGGGTTTCTCCCCCGACACGAGACCTCAGAGCACTAGGCTGGCAGTGTAGCTGGTATGAGGTGGACGGGGAGATGAAGGGAGGTTGGGAAAGCCAAGCATCCAAGCATCGAGGGATCCATTGATGTACTTCCAGACTTTTCTTTCAGGGGAGTTTTCTGAATCTGCAGACTTTGAATCAGTTCAGAATTGCTTTGACAATCCCCACAGGGCTGGGCAGAGTAATCTCAGATTTCCTAGTATCTCACCCAGGGGCAGTTTTTGAAAGAATATACCGGATAGCACAGACATTGTGCAGTGGGGACACTGGTGGCAAGCACTTGGTACAGTCTTCCTAGTGTGGCTGAGCTGAACAGCCGACCTGGTATCACCCATCATCTTCTCCAATGTCAGACTTAGCACGTTTCGAGCACCTGATTTGTGCCAAAAATAGGTTTATGTGCTTTTGATAATTTTTGCACAGGAAGTGAATTTTTCACTGCAACAAAATACCTAGAGCTTGGTGACTAATAAGAAATAAAGCCCCATGGTTTTGGAGCCTAAGTAGTCTAAAAACATGGTATGGGTTTCATGCTTCCACTTGGTGTGGAGCAGGGGACGAGAGGGCAGCTGGAAAAGGGAGGAAACAAGAGAAGGGGCTTCATTGTGTAACCTGTGAGAATCAGTATCCCCTTCCTTGAGAAAGGCATCAATTCCTCTTAATAGTCTCATTACCCTCCAAAGTCTCCACCTTCCAATACAGCTGCAATAGGCAATGGGATTATAGCTGTGTTTCTTTCTTTCCCTCAACATAATATTTTTTTTAGTAATTATTTGGGAATTTCACACAATGCACCTCCATCACATTTACTTCCCATTCCTCCCAGGTCTACCCACCCTTCACCCTCCCCCACCCAAAAAAAAAAAAGGAGGAAAAGAAAAACTCTCCAAGCCGGATTTGTATTGCCCATACTCATTGGAACATGGTTGAACTTTCAGTGGCCAGCCCCTTAAAGAAAACGGAGTCCTTCCCCACCCCACTGCCAGAATCTTCTAGCTGTGAAGATTTGCACTTCAGCATCTTTATCACAGATTTTAAAGACTTTTCAATACCTTCATGTTGTGGAATATATTTTCACTATGTGAAGGTGTGTTCCATTTGTTTATGCTGTGGAATATTACTTTAACTGTGTGAAGGTGTGTTCCATTTGTTTCTGCTGCATTTGTTTAATTATGTAAAGACTTTTTCTCCTTGCCTGCCTAGGGATCTGATTGGTCTAATAGAAAACTGAACGGCCAGTATCTAGGCAGAGAGAGGGCTAGGCGGGGCTGAAGGGCAGAGAGAATAAATTGGAAGAGCGAAGAAGGCGGGAGAAAGAGAGGGACACGCCCCGGGGGCGGCTGCCAGTCAAACAGGAGAAGCAGAACACCTTGGCCCGTCCTCTCCTTCCCCCAGCAGGGCAAACACAATCTGCCATGCCATACGGCAGGCCAGGCCTGCAGGCTGAGTGGCAGCACTGGTCTAGCAGGGCAGCGAGGGCGAGGTGGACCTGGTGGTGGCCTGAGGACTGCCCCCACTTGGCAATGGCTGGCTCCTTTGTCTGCTACAGTTGCACCCCACACCTGTGAGACACTCTGTTCTGTTTTTTCCTGCTCTTTCCTAGTGTTCCCATTTTTTTTTTCAGCTTGAGCTTCTGACCAGATAAACCCTAACAAAGACTTATTAAAGTTACTTTAATAATAAGGTTAAATGTTTTTTGACTTGAAAATGCTACTTTGTATATAACAGATTTTAGTTCTATCTGCATTTATAAGACTTGGGTTTCTTTTAAGTCTTGCTTCCCTCACCCTATCATCTGCCTATTTCTGGGTATTACCAGGGGCTGTCTAGTCAGTGATCAAGAATGGTCCTTTCAAATGTGTCCTCCAGTCCCAGCATACTGATGATGTCCTACAGGCCCTCAAGGGAGGCTACCCTGATCCTGTTTTCCTAACTAGGATGCTACCTTCTGATGCTGTCACTGATACTGTGTGCTAGGTTGCACTACATCCCTGTGTCCTGGTGTAGGATTGCTGTACCTTGAGTATCACAAATGACCCCACGAAATAGCTTCCTTTCTTCTATTTGCGCCTCCTATTTTATATAGGCAAAGCTCAACTCAAGAATCATATCCCTAGGATTCTCCATATTTCCCAATGCCTATTCAATTGCTAGTTTCACAACCCACTCTTCCAATGAGCTACTCTATCTTCTTGCAAAAATCATCTCCCATGCAAAAAAATATCTGGCAGGTATGAGATGTGAATGTCACAGGTCCCACGTAGGCCCGACAAGACCACTCTGCATCAAATCATTAAACTGATGTCAAGTCTCAAATTGCCTTGCTCTGGGGCTGTTTATTCATGTTATGCAGGAGATAAAGTTTCCTTATGCAAATGTGGTCCAAATAAGTTTGAATGGGGTCAGAAAAGACTAGCTAAACCATCTCCACAACCACCTTTGCCCAGAGGAATACTTAGCCTTGCTGGTCCTACGCTACCCTGAGGAACCAGGCTTTGTGCTCTGCAGGAGACTTGAGTCTGCGAGGGGACAGGAACACAGCTCAGGTTTGTGCAGTGTGGAAAGAGTGGGGCTTTCCCAGAAACTGAAATCAGATCTTAAAGCTTAACACCATCCTAGCCTCAACCAAGCCCTAAAAGCAGAACCACAGAGGCCGTGCAAAGGAAGGGCCAAGCAAGCCCATGGCTGGTGGTCACCAGTCCTTCAGGGAAGAGATCTAGGCCAGGATCATCAGAATTCACTGCCTCTCTAGAGAGTCTTTAGTTCTCACTGAAACCTCTTTTAACCTCCATAAATCCCTAAATTAAAAACAATTCTTCAAATATTGCAAAGATATAGACACCTAGCCATAATTGATATTCCACCTCACACAATTTAGTCTCTGATAGCTAGAGATGGCAAAATGATTGCCTACTAAAGAGGTTTAATTACTTTTTAATGTACCAAGTCTATTCCCTTCATTATCTAATTTTATATTCTTCCTTCCTTTCTTCCTCCGCATGTGGATTCTATTCAGCCTTGAGCCTGACAAATTCCTTCTGCTAACTGGAGTAGGGAGGATGGAATGAAAGGCATGTGCTGGTCCACAAGCCACTCCCAGTCTAGTGGAGGGATGGACAGCTAGGTGACATGAGATCTTTTGGACAGAAATGCTGTAGATGCATTTTGATTCTACAGAAATTGATCTACAGCCCCTCATCAGGGGTCAGTGAGGGATGGGACTAGGGACCTCCGAGTTGAGGTGGTTCTAAAGTTGAGTCTTGAACATATAGCGTTAACTAGGTAAACACTGTTCTTGGAGAAAACAACCCGCGCAAATAAAATAAAATGGAGGCTTGAGGATTGAGGACTGAGGTATGAGGTATGTCTGATCTGAAGAACAGCTGTTGCATCCATCAGGGCTCAATTTTCAGGCTTGGTGAGAAGTTAGAACACTGAGAACCCTGTCGACTAAGAATATCAATTCCAAGGAGACTGTAGTTCATCCCAGTCATAACGAGAGTCACTGGTGAGATTTTTTTAGTCTTGGATGCTGGACGATCACATTTGGGGTTGCTTTTCAGAAGGCTCACTTGACCTTCAAGATAAATGGAAGGTACATCTCTCAGTATTAGAGCTGAGGAGCACCCCTGCCCGTGTTCTCTGGGGACAACGTTCCAAAAAGCACAGAAGAGAAGCCCATGCATATTGGAGTCCCTTGGTGGGCTTTATCCTCTCATAGGATATGATCTTCCACTAATCGGTTCTCACTTTACATGCTCAACAGAAGTCATTCTGTGGCTCTATGGCCATCTGGGATGAAGTGAAAGATGAAAGAAAAAAGTGGAGAGCTAGTTAGGCTTCAGAGAAGACCCTGGAGTGAGATCAGGCAGTCGATGTTTGGCTTACGACAACTTCACAAGCTGGTCAAGTAACAATGCTATCAGCCTTATGAATTTCAAGATATATATATTCTAACACACTGTTATTTAGAGAGAAGTAATACCTTTTCCGCACTGTTATTTTTGAAAACGTGATATATTTCTCTATTGTGCTACCTGCCCGGAAGATGTTTTTCTAAAGTCAGGCAGAAGAAAACTTACACCGGCCTGGGCTGAAAAGTGGATGTCTGCTACTCACAAAGCAATCACCATGACAAGTGTTTCTAATTGCCGTTTTCTTTCTCCAAGCCCTTTCTCTCTGACATAGTGAATTTCTGGTAATCTTGGGTTATTATCACACTGAGCTGCTAACCTGAGTCTTGACACTCCTCACGGAGACCTGTGTCAGACATAATTACCGTGGAAGTGAGGTGGCTCTTCGTTATTAGCAGTTCCTGGTGTTGGTATCCAGCACTGATTAGCAATTTGGAACAACACATTCTACGGGCATGAGTTCCGCATGAGCCTTGGAAGACAGCGCACATTGTTCTTCATTTCTTTAGCCCTCCTTGCCTAGATTTGCCTGTGTATTTGGAGAAGGCTCCTTTTTTTTTTTTTTTTTTTTTTTTTTTTTTTTTTTTTTTNTATGGATTAGGTTTTTTTTTTTTTGTTTTTTTTTTTTTTTTGGTTTTTCGAGACAGGGTTTCTCTGTGGTTTTGGAGCCTGTACTGGAACTAGCTCTTGTAGACCAGGCTGGTCTCGAACTCACAGAGATCCGCCTGCCTCTGCCTCCCGAGTGCTGGGAGAGAAGGCTCCTTTTATGTTCCAGTGATTCATTTATTTCTCATGTTATTCTCTCTCTCTCTCTCTCCTCTCTCTCTCTCTCTTTCTCTCCCCCCTCCCCATTTTTGTTTCGAACCATTTGCAGGTTCTGTTGATGAAGTTGTGAGAACTCACAGTTCTTGGATTCTGAGAGCTGGGACGGGACCATTTAGCACCCACTGATACTATAGTCTTTGCCCCCAAAAAGTAGGGGAGAAAGGTATAGGCTACTGTTTGCAAAAATGCTTACTTCCAAGATACCCCGATTTGTTCTTCACTGTGATCCTTTGCCCTGTGAATCACCCAAGGAGCCTGTGCTAGCTAGAAAGTAGGGGAGTGGAGTTTATAGCCACAGTCCTGAAGGGCCTGCTCAGATGTCACTTCTGTGTGGTCTAAGGCATAGGCTCAGCTCAGCAGCTCAGCACCAAATATCTATACTGCTGTTCTGAAGACTCTTTCTTATTGGACATTGAGCCAAGTCTGAAGGGTTTCAAGGAAGAAGTAGGAACACAGGAGAGCACAGCGTCAGGATTACAAGACTTGTTTATTTCTTTATTAAATTAGGTGAGCAAGGAAATGTCAGGAAATTAGGCATTTCCTTTGCTGGTCTGTTTATTCATTTTGAAATTCATTTAAAGTTAGAATCTTAATCCCTGAGTGTGCTTAAGATACTCAGTGCAATATTGTGTTGCTATGCCTTATTCAGATGCATCCATAGTTCCATTTTTGGGACACATCTCCCTCCACTCTAACTTTGAAAAGGCAATCATGCTAGAATATTCCTAGTAATTAGAGTGGCTGTACCATGGGACCAGACAGGTTCATGGTGTAACAGCCCCTTGCGATGTGTTGTTCATTTATTCTTTCATTCAATAGACATATTAAAATATTTCATCATGCTGGGTGAGCATGAAGGTGTTAGGATATTTATTGACAACCTATTATGTTGCAGCAATACATGTATTATCAGAGTATCTGTGGTACAGAGGCTAATGATATGGTCTTTGAACTCAAAACGATTTGTCTGGAGTCTCAGTTCTAATGATTATCATGTGTATCTTTAGAGACAATCCACCAAGACATTCAATGCACTTCTCTGTGAATTGGGGGCATGGTTAACTTCTGTCTGGAAAGTTGTTAACTGGAATAAGTGACCAAATGCACATTCAATGCTGTGCTGTCTCATCCTGAGCCTATGTCACCTTTTTCCACTTAATCTTCCCAGTGAACTTGGAAAATGGGTGTGACCGCAATGTTACTGGTTTAGAGCTTAGGTTTTACAGTTTTAAGTTGCTATGTGAAATTCACTGTTTTACAGTTGAAGAAATGGAAAGGCTGAGATGTCATGGAGTCAGAACCACAGCTTAGTCCAGGTCTTCCTTGTCACCCTGTGTTTCTGCCACTCGATTGTGAGCTTCACAGCCATGTAGAAGGAAGCCCTCCTAACTGTCTGTGTCCGACTGTCCCTGCTGCCCTGTATTTTTAGGTTGACTATATAGTTTATACTCTGCAAGCCATTTTCATCTTCTTATTCCCTATGGACTTAGTGCCTTTTTATCCTTATTAGCACTTTGACCAGAAAGAGGTGTAAGGGAAAAGGAAATTTAAACCACACATCCACACATATTTTTCTCCTTATTAGCAACTCTTAAAAAAAAAAAAGGGCAGTGAAGTTGACTTTTAGCTACCATGATGACAGCCATAAATTTAAATGAGCCAGGTTGCCTCTCCTGCTGCTACTGTAGATAAATTTGTCAATTGTCTGAGCCTCCGGGGCTTGTAGTCACAGAGACCCCCTGAGTTCCAGCCACTATAGCCCCTCTGGCTCTTGACTTTCCCCTCTTGTGCCCCATGAGTGACCCAGCATCACTGAAGGCTCTTCATTTTACATTAGAGATAGAAGGTCTGCTAGCCAAGGCAGCCCTGTTTGCTAGGACCACCATGCCGTGTAGGTGAGAGAGCCTAGAATCTGTGAGAAATGGTGACCCTGAGCTGATTTGGACTGGAAAAAATACAAAGCTTGAAATCAAAACATGGGAGCTGTTTCCTTTTACTCTTGCTTTATTTTCAGATCTCGCTTTCTCTAGTTGCACTCCAAGCTCCTTGGAGGGTGCAAGCTCTCCTCTGCCTGGACTTCCTGGGGTTTCTCTGCCTCTTGTTATCTTCACCATGTTCAGCCAAGTCTGGGCTGCAGGGGGCAGAGGTGGCCTTGCAGCCAGGCTGCTGTTAACTTGTCAGGTGGACCTCCTGTTGGCTTTTGATCTCAAGGGTGTCAGTAGAATGCAGTGTTTGAGAACTTCGGCCTGCTTAACTTAAGCCCTCTCTCTGCTTTGTTTATCACAGGCCCAGGCTATGTCCTTTTCATCAGTTGTCCATTTCTCCTGTGACCTGACTTCCAGCCACTGAGTAGAGGCCGAATTTTGGTGATGTATGTGATACTGGGAAGCCACTTGGGAACTGGGAATGGCAATTCTACCGAATGGCATCAATTTTCTTATCTGTAGAAACACGAGGCTGCTCTAAATGGCGTCTGTGGTCCCTTTGGCACTAATTTTCTGATTCTATAATTGTCTTGGAAAATTCCTCTGTGAGTTTATGGATCCAAAATGCTGTCTATAGGCAGAAAACTAGGTAACTTGCATATAGACTAGTGATTTCATTTAAAAAAATTAAGACAAAGTCTTAGCTTAGGTTGGTCTCAGACTTGTATGTACCCCAGGCTGATCTTGAAGTCCTTTCTCCCCCTCTCAAATTGTGAGGTGACAGGTGTGTACCCCTATGTTGGACTAGGATTTCAAAACTATATTACATCCTCATAGGACCTTAGTCTCTGCTATATTGTGTGAAGAACTGGCATGTTATAGGTGCAAATGCTCCAAGAAGCCCAGAACCCACTCACTAGTATTTCAAGATTTCTCTGATATAACCAAAAGTAGCTTGTTTAGTTTTAGGAACACAGGGCAATTTTCTCTGAAAATTTTGGGGTTGTGTTTTTTCATGCTGTGTGCTTAGACTTAACAATAATTTTTCTTTTGTAGCTGAAGGAAAGTTCAGTGACATGCATGAAAGGTTTTGCTAAGTTTAAAATGAAGTTTTCCTAAATAAGAACACACTGGGGAAATGTGCCTCTGAGGTGGAGATAAACCAGACCAGCATGTTCTACCTCTGCTGGAGTCCTGGCTCTGTCTTAACCAGATCATGGCGGAGATAGACCAGACCAGCATATTCTATCCTCTGCTGGAGTCCTGGCTCTGTCTTAACCAGATCATAATCACCTGAGGGCAGGACTCTGTTCCTACCACCCAGAGTGGTACCTGGACAGATCTTGGGGCCTGAGATAAAAATATGTATCAAAGTATTGAATGGTAAATGAAGTCATAAAAGCAAACAGTTGGGTGTCTCTGGCACCTGGCTTCACTTCTCATATACTCCCCAGAAAATGCAGGATTCGTCTCTGGGTTAAGATGCAGAACATAGAGAACAGCCGGTCTAAGAGAACCAACCCTTGTTATCTACGCAACGAGGCTGAGCAAGGGATAAGGCCATTGGACCTTACAGCTACTCTTTGTCATTCACGAGGATGCTGGGAAATTCCAGGCCTATCTTTTTCTAGAGCTCAAGAGTGACCAGGGAAACCCATCACAGGGGGGCAGCTTCAAGCAGAGACTCCCCCTTTTATCCTGTTTGCTTCCGCATGGCTCTCCCCCACCATGAACAGGTAGGCTTCGCCTTGCTGAAAAGGCTCGAGCCGTCTCTGCTTTGGAAACCCTATTGCAAACAGCCGCTCAAGACTGGAGTCAGTAGCTCTGTAGTCACAAAGAATATTTAAGAAGCTTCTGTGAACACAGCGGGCCTCAGTGTGGGTAATATAACCTGCAGGGTCTGATTGGCAGCCCCCTCTCTCCTGCCCCATCCCTTCTACTTCAAAGGCATTCAAGTCTGTTTATTTTCTTCTCTCTCCCACTCCCACTATGACGAGGGGCTGGATAGCATTTTAACAATCTGAGAAAGAACATTTGGAAGCAGGGAGAGAGAGAGAGAGGGGTGGTGAGCTCATTATTAGATGGAGCTTTTATAGTTGAGCCTCAGGGAAGAGGAAAAGAAGAACATCCGTGTTGTCCTTTGGGAGGAAGAAAGGAAGGGAGATGTGCTGAGGGCTGGGGGACTCCAGGGCTCAGAGCCTGCTGGGTCTATCTGGGCTCAGACATGGAATGTCTCAGAAGGGGTTATCCGAAGCCAGTGCTCTTTCTGTTGGGGAAGGGGTTGACCAGGATCCTCTGGTGAGAGGCCAGGACCTCTCCTTGGTGACATGGGACACTGTGCTGTTTAACTTCACCCCCAACCTTCCCCTTCAGCAACATCTAAGTTACTCTGCATCTCCGAGATCATAAATGGACTGGAAAAAAAGAAGTTAGCAGATAGGTCTCTCTTCAGTTCTGCAAGACAGCCATGCTATATGAGCTTAACAAATATGTTTTAAACTCTGCTGGGTTTCTGATTACAAAAGTCATGCTTGTTCATGGTAGAAAATAGAAAAAAAACACGTAGAAGAAAATAAAAATCACCTGTAATTTTCTTTTTCAGGGATGGCAACTGTAAACATTCTGGTGTGGGGTTTTGCAGTCGGCAAACATATTTCTAACAAACAGGATTACAATAGCTGGGTTGTTTTGCAACTTGTTTTTTTTTTAATTTTTTTTTAACGTATCAGTTATTTCTGGGCGTTTTTGTGTCTTTAGCAACTGGTCTCTGGCCTGTTGCATGTGTGCCCCTCACTGTTGGCTGGCTCTGGAGCTGCAGATGCTGTTAGGAGCCTGGGATGCGTGTTCGCATGTTCTCCTGCCCCTAGCAGTGATCTTAGGTGTTTTTTTTTTTTTCCCACAGCAGTGTCCCATTCCAGAGGATACGTCTTTCCTGTTGACCAAGGCTAAATGTGTTGGCCCTTGCTCTTGGTCAGTCTCTTTAAGACCTTATGTGATGGTTTAGTGTCAATCTTCAACTTGACTGGATCTGGGATCAGCTAGGAGACAAGCCCCCAGGCACATATGTGAGAGATTATTTAGTCTGTGGGCATGGGAGGAAGAGGGATGGAAGAACCATACCAATTTGGGTGTCATCCCCTGGGTAGATCCCAGGCTGTTTGAAAAGCAGACATTTAGCTGAGCATAAGCTTTCACTGCTTTTTGCAAGGGACCAACTATCTCACGATTCTGCCCCTGTGACCTCCCTACCATGAGAGATTATAATCTGGGAGCAAAACACACCCCTTCTTCCCTAATGAAGTTCCTTTGCTCAGGGTATTTCATCTTAGCAACAGAGAAGTGACTAATACCCACTGCTTGCATTTCTTTCTGACGCGCAAGCTTTTTATAGCCATGTTCTATCATGGGAACATCCTAATGTGTCTTGTACCACCACCTACTCTTCTTCAACCACTGCTTGATGTATGATGGGAATTTCCCGTAAACATGGTCATATGATTCCCCTGTTCAGAAACATTTAGTGTCTTCCCATTGTTTACCATGTTTAGTAAATTTTGCCCACAGGACCACTTTTTTACATGATCTAATTTCTCATCCATACATAGAAAATCTAATACCTTTCTTTCTGTCTTCCCACACCATACACATAAAGTAATCACAACATCCTCTTGGCCTTCTCTGATGTTCTCTCTCCTCCTCCTCTGTCTTCTCTGCATCTGCTTTGCTTCTTATCCTCTTTATTTCTTATCTGAGTTACACAGGGATCTTTCCAGGCTGTCTTCAGTGCCGTTTTCTCTACATTGCTCTGCACATAGAATGATTGCAAATGGGGGAAAAGGCCACTATGCATGTCTTAAAATATGGTTCCCTAGCGGATGTGGGAAATGTCCTAATTTCCAAGTGTAGCCTAAAGGCTTTTCCTGACTAGACCTGCATTGAGTCCCCTTACTTCCTCGTTGATGTGGAACTTGGATTATACTGAGTCCCCTTTTCTTTCTAATGCCCCATGAGGGCTCTCTACTCTGGTACCAGCTCCACTCCCTTTCAATTTCTCTGTCTTCCCTAAGAGTCTGCCCCCTTGCCTTGGGTGAAAGGCTCATCTTGAGCATTCCTCAGCGGCATCTCCTTCTCTTCATGCTGACTTCAGTAGTATTGTAGGATAATTGTTCTCATCACTGTGAAATCAAGAGCCTTTAGGTGGTATTTTATTTGTCTTTGCATTTCCCCGATGCTCAATAGAGGGATAGAGCAGATTCGCTCAATAATGCTTTTGTATGTATCATGAATGAATAAGTAGCTCAATATTATGTAGTAATGTATCAAAAGTGCAGACCTTGAAAGAAGAGGGCAGTGCATGCTGATAGTCCCTTATGGGCAATACAGGCAAAGGAAGTGTGATAAACAGTTGGTTGTATCTTGCATGCAATTCCCATGATTGCTTTACGTCTTCATCCTTCCGTTTGCTGCTTCGGGCTATTTGTACTGCCTCTTTTTCTGGGCATGTATAGCCAGGGATTCTTGGCTATCTGTGCATGTGTCATAGCTGAGGCATTGTGCTGCCACTTTGATGGTAGGCCCCCTCATCTGGGAGCCCGAATGGTATCCTGACAATCCAGGGGGCTTCTCTGACCAGGGACTGTGATTAACAGTGGTGGCAATGGTAGTGGTGATGATGGCGATGAGACAAGAGAATTTTATTTGTCTCATCCTGTCTGGGAGGTGAAGCATGTCTTTATTCCACAATGGTTACAAAGTATTATCCTTTTCCAGTGGGATACTCGTCTGGTCCAAGTCACTACACATTATTACGATCATTCCTGAAGGGCCCTTGCTTTCTTTCATTCAAGGCTCAGTCCAGGTGAACTTTCCTACTTAGTCTCTCTAGCAGCCTTCTGTACGGAGTCAGAGTTTTTGCCACTCTTTGGTTTTGCCTGTACTTCGGACTCCCAGCTCTCCCTTCTGCCTCCCACTCGCACCATTCTGGCTGTTTTTGTCCCATTCCAATTTCTTTAACACCCCAGTGCCTTCCTCCCATCAGCATCAACTCTTACGCTGTTCCCTTTGCCTGGAGTTCTCACCCTGGCTCTTTGCATGATTGATGGCATCCCTTGCTTTACACCTTGATCAGAGGCCCAGACCACCTGCCCCTGTGTTCTGCTTCTGCAGATTTTTTTCCATTTTCTCCCTCGTATTTTCTCACCAACTATAATCATGAACTTATCTTCTGGCTTCTTTGTTATTGCTGATCTTCAATTCTAAGCTCTGGCACTCACCAACTGAATAACCTCTGGCAAATTATGTAACAGGGCTCACCCCAGTGTCTGCTTCTGAACACGGAGTCATGGAGAGGATTCAATGACAGCAATGCACAGCCTCGCAACAGTGCCCAATGTTTAGTAAATGGTCAACAAATGTTACCCACTATTATCATTATGTATTCCAAGAGCACGGCCTCTAAATGTTCTGTCTGCTCCTGGCCGCCCCTATCGTACATGTGTCTCAGCAGCTGGTCTATCCTGAGAGCTATTGCTCTGTGCTCGGCACTGTGCTCACTGTATGGCATGAGTTAAAAGTCACTTAGGTCTTCTAGCAAGGAGGCAGAGAGAAGACTCAAATCGGTTGAGATCTCCAAGATAGTGAGTGGGGTAGCTAGGATTCGAACCCTTCGGTCTAGCTTCAGCATCCATACTTGCTTGCTGTGGAGACTTAGTGGGAATGTTTCCTGACTATGTAATGAGAAGATTATCCTTCAGTGTTCCTGACTTTCTCCCTGAGAACATGAAGCTGCCAGGGTACTTCCAGCTCTGTATATCCACAACACCCCCATGTCACCTTCTTCTTTGGATGGAAACATGGCTTCTCTGTTCCTGGAAAGAAGGAAGCCAAGTCCCAGCCATGGTGGTCCCGGAGTGTTGGAGGCAGAGGCTTCCCACCCTGGTATAGTGGGCATGGGCTTCAGATAAATGCACTGTGTGCAAGCCTGCATCTGCTGCCTACCAACCTCCCGCTCCAAGGAATTCACTCTGGGCTGATTCTTCTTTTCTTTTCCTCGACAAAAGGCAAGTACGGCGTGGGGAGGAAAGCCTTTATTCTGAGAAGAACTGTTCAGTGCATAGCTGCTCTTACTATTCCATTGATCAATTCACGGGGCCTGGCAGTGGGGCAGAGACTCTGCACAACACACCCTGGGCTCTAATGCCCCAATTCCTTTAGCAGTCTTTACCTTAGCTGCCCGTTGAGGACTGAGAGGTGTCGAGGGGCGTGCAGCGCAGGGCAGATGTCATCCAGGCCTGAAAGGGACCGGAGGAGATGCTGCGTTGGACAGATTTCAGTCACATAGAGGCCACAGTTTCCCTCCTAGCCCTCGTTTCTCCTTTTGAATGAACAGAGCATGCTTTGGATATGTGGGGATTCTTTTGAACACCCTTCTGTAGGATGGGTCTCGTGTTCGTGTCTTTGTTCTGTGCTATGTCATCACGCGTGTCACTAGACACGAGGCATATTGAATGTGTTACTCTCAGTGTCTCCCAATGAGGAAATCTCCCCTGTGAGCCTGGACTCAGGGCCATGCAATGCTGTGTGGGACAGGAGCTGTTCGTTGTTGTACTTGCCTGAACACTGGGTGCACGGATGGAGTGTCAGCTTATTCTCCCCTTGTTCTGCCTCTCTACTGCATCTCTTCTGGTTCCTCTTGCCCTTTCTCTGTGTCCCAGGAGGATGATATCTATGGAAGGCTTGAACAGATTCCTTACCCCGAGATCTGGGGGCATGGCATCAGAGGTCATCAGGGCAAGGATGGTGGGATGACATGTTCCCTGTCCTCTTCCTGTCATTCTCCCATTCCTCGCAGACCAAGGCTCCGACAGAGGCTGAAGTCCTCTCTGTCATGCTTTCCGAGGCTCATCTTTCTCAGCATCCAGGGGGACCCAGCCGAACACCGGTTTTATCCCTTGCCCCTTCTGGTCTGAGACAGGCAGGGCTTCTGACTGGTTTCTGATCTCTGTGAAGTCACTTTCTGCGGCTTTGATGCTGTTCCCCTGATGTTATACACACCCTATTAATAGTCCCACAAGTGGATTCTGTGCTCTCAGACCTTCAGAGGCTGAGTTTTCTGCTTTCTGACAGAACCCTGACCAACAGACAACCTTCAGGGGGCGGGGAGTGGGGGTCTGGCAGGATGGGAAAGATCAGACACAGAGACTAGGGAGAAAACTGAGGCTCACACTCAAGACCGCATGTGTGTTTTAAATCAGGACTTGAGCATACGTGTGTGACACCAGTTCCCCGAAGATCAGAGGCTGCAGGAAGGAGGGGAAAGCTAATGCAGGCGGCAGCTTATTAGACCTGTGACAGAAAACCCTTTGGAGTGAGTTCTTGTCTCCAGGACCAGGGATGCTGAGAGCATGAGGTTCCAGCAGCAAAGGAAGTGGAGTTGGAGGCTTAATCCACAAGAGCCATCTGGGTTTGCAGATAATAATAGGATTTCAGATGTGTTTTGTAGATATGTATTTTTTTTTATCATTTAGAAACGAGTAGGGACAGCAGAGTCTATCACACGAGGGCATCTCGAGGAATAGAGGACTAGAGAGTTCAGAGAAGACAAGGTAGAGGGGACAAAGAATTTGTGTCACACCAGAGGGCAGTCCTGAGAGCAGAGAGGAGCGTCAGGAAGGTGAAGCCAAGGAGAGCCTGGTGAGGACTCACTCTCTCCTTTAAATCCCCTACACAATGGTAGGTACCTGGTCTTGAAAGAGATTAGCTGAAGCTAAATGCTTACTGAGAAAAAGACCCCCGTGTTATGCTGTAAGCTAAGCTGAAGAAGGCCACATCATATTCCATTTCCCTCAGTTCCAGCCCAGTGCGCCTGTGTGCATCCCACCACCTAAACGCAGATGTGGTGCTGGGGCCATGGCCGCAGGCCAGGAATCAGCAGCTGTCCGTCTTTGCCTTTTCCTTACTGCTGTGGTCTACAGGGACTTGACAGGGCCGCAAAACAACAAAAAGAACTCTTTGTGGGTCAGAAGTTGAACAACCTTGTTTGTTCCTCCACTGTGGTTGTCTTTGTTTCCTTTAAATAATGACCCATTTCCTTTCAGTGCAGATTAACAGTGTGAGTTTGATTGGCGGACCATGTCGGGAACATGGAGAGGAGAGGACAAATGGGCTTTGATTCCCTAGTGGTTCTACCAGCTGGGGAGTTTCAAAGATTTCTTTTTAAATCTCAATTGAAGACGGAATAAAGGAAATTGTGCAGTGATGAAAGCATGTCTGGAACGTGGAAAAGTGACAAGGGAAGAATTTCCTCAGTGGGGCCAGAGAAGATTCTCTTTCTTTGGGGGAAGGGGTATTATAAAGATACATGCTTGCCTAGAACCACTAGACACTCAGAGGTCTTCCCCCACTCTGTCAAGTGAGTATCTTGACACTCAAAGGCTTTCCCACTACACTTCCATTTAATAAATCGTCTGGCCTAACTATGAGCTGATGTTCAGCTGATAAGCATGCATTATCTCATTTTATCCCATGAGATAGAGGTTGCAGATAGTTGCTTCCCTTCTTATCGATCAAATGAAACCGAGAGGCCAGTTCTCCTGTCCAGTCATACAGATGATAAACTTGGTTTTGAACTTGACTCTCCCAGTCTTTACACTTCTTCATAATGTACAGCCAGGTGACACACTACCATTTATTGAGTGTTCACTCTATGCCAGATGGTGGGCTAGGCATGTCCCATAGATTAGCTCAGTTAAATCTTACACCAGTCCCCATTTTCCAGAGGTAGAAACTTAAGATGCTTCCTCAAGTCTTCTAGCTTTACCAAGGCAGAGAGGGCAAGTTTCCTGCAATTTTAATTCCAAGGACATTACAGGCTCTTCCCTAATACCAAGATGAGAAGAAATATCAAACATGAGTGTGCCCATGTCCCTGCATGTACAGATTGTGTATGTGCCAGGGGCCTCCAGCCTTGAGTACCACAGCATCTTTAACTGGTTGCCAGCTTCTCTACTTGGTAAACAGAGACACCATTTCTCAACTAAAGCCAAACTGTTTCTCCTTCCACGTCCATTCCTTGTCTTGGCCAGTGCCACCACGTAGGCTTAAGCCACACACTTGCTGCTGAGTGTTGACTCACTGGGGCCAGGTCAATAAGGGGCTTGCTGTGGGAACATGTGTCCCTGAGTTCAGTTCTGAGCACTCACCGAAAGACTGAGGAAAAGGAGTAAACAGTCACAACCCCTGGGCTGAGGATCACTGAGGGTGGGTGGGCAGCCTATCTAGCTGAATTGGTGAGTTCTAGCTTCATTGACAGACCTGTCTCAAAAACAAGTTGGAGAGTGATTGAGGTCAACCCTGGTTCGATGTGTGTATGTACCCTCATCCCCCTCATTAGGCTTTGTCAGCATCTAAACCTTTCCATTTCCCCCCACACTGGGCTCAGGCTAGTCTTTTGTTCAACTAGACCTTGGCAGTAAAATTTTAATGACATATTTCAAGCATTTCATTTTCTGTTTCTACAGACTGTTGTTATATTAGTTTTTAAAAAGTTACTGTTTCTTCAAAACTTTTGTGAGTTTCCTGTCGTTCTCAATTACAAATTATTATATAATTTCTAATTGACAATTCGCTAGTTGCTAGCTTCTCCTCCAGGCACTGGATATGCCAGAATGAAACTTATAAAATCCTGTCCTTGTTCACTTGGAAATTCTTTCAGTCTTATATCCAGAGTCAGGTACAATTTGGCCCAGTTCTTCCTTCCGGTCTTTATTGTTCCTTCTCCTCTAGGTAATGTCTGCATTGCGAACCAGTTCCGGTGAGCATTCATGGTGCATTTCCAAGATGTCATGCACCATTTGATGCTTGCTTCAATCTGATTGTCCTCTGATACCCAGCTTCCAATTCCTTTGTTTCTCCAAGTTCTGGTTAGATCATCCTCCTCTCCCAACTGCTCTGGTCAGAATTAATTTCTTCTTTACTTCATCATGTTGAGGATGCGTTTCTACACTGAAAGTATTTCCCATTCTTCATGTTTTATGTATATGTTTGTTTCCTCTCTCTAGTCAGATCTTTGAGCAGAGAAAGTATAGTCATATCTATCTTTATATTCTTGGCACTTCTCAGTCCTTGGTGCACAGTGGGCACTTAATGAAACCACCCTCTTTGAAATGGTTAGATGCTGAAATTCTTGGTGATGCCCTACGAAGACCCCCATAAACAGACTTTCCCCTTTCTAAGCCTCCTAAAGGAACATACACTGGTCTTGCACAGTGGTGCTCAAGTCGAGGAAAGCAGGTCTCAGGCTCTAGGTGGCAGTGTTACTGTGCTCAAAGTGAGGGAGTTGTCAGGCAAGTAATGAGACTGCATCCCAGGAGCCTTTTTTCCCTCCCTCCGTCCCTCCCTCCCTCCCTCCCTCCCTCCCTCCCTCCCTCCCTCCCCCCCCCCCCCCCCCCCCCCCCCCCCCCCCCCCCCCCCCCCCCCCCCCCCCCCCCCCTCCCCCCCCCCCCCCCCGCCTCCCCCTGCCTCTTTCTTTCCCCTCACTGCCTCCCTCCCTCCCTCTTACTTCTTTAGTTTTTCTCCTCTCTTTGTCTTAGTCTCTTCTCTCCATCCCGTATTCTGTTCTTGCACTAAACCTCTTCACAGATTTTTAAAAATCCCTAGGTGGAGTTTTTGGATTGAAGATAACATGCAAGTCCCCCTAGAACCCTGGCCTCCATCCTCACACACTGTAGAGCTTTAAATTTTAATATTTCTGCTACAGGCCTTTTATATATTGGCAGTCTAGGTGGATATGATGTTCAGAGTCGGGGAGGAAGGAAGCAGCTGTTTTTGAAGCTGCCTAGGAAGTAATTGGGAATGGCCTTTGCCCCTGTCTCCAGCTGTCTGTACCCACTGTGTCTTGGTGTCTGGACTCATCATGGTAAAGGGACTCTGTGAACTGTCTACTTTGCCAGGCAGATCTGGAGAGCACTTGCTGACCAGATTTAGGGAGGAAGGTGACTGTCTTAAAAGATGTTTCAATTCAGCTCAGGACAGAGGCAGCTCAAGCTGTGAGCCTCATTCAGAGAGGGAGCTGGAGAGCAGGAGGGAGGTGGTGGCAGAATAGCAGAGGCAGAGGAATGCAGATCCTTCTACCAAGTCTGACTACCTGCCTGTTCTCTCATAATGCCCACCGCTGCAAGGAGTCAGTGTTCAAAGTGGGGGATGGTGGCGGAGGAGGAACAGGCAATTTCAGCATGAACAATGTCATTTTGCCTCAAGCAAACTGCCTTCCTATGGCCTCGCTCCTTTGTGTGGTTTGGATTAGGCATATCCAGAGGATCATTTGCCCAATACTAACAAGAAGGCTCGCTGAGCTCATTTGTTAGCCGATGTAATGGGACTTCCTCTCAGTGGCAAGAACAGCAGCCACCTAGGGTCACTGATTGGTATTCATCTGTCACCAAGGAAAAGTCTCCCCCTCCCTTCATACGCACACACATTTGCACACACACCATAGAATTAAATTTGCACTTGTAGGTTTCTCTTGAAGAAATCCAATTCCACTCACTACCCCTCCTTCTTTTCTTTATTTTTTTTTTTCCCCTTCTATTTTAGGCTTAAGGCCATCTGGTTTAGGAGACAGGCTCTTCACTTCCAGGCCGCTAATGAATCCTACTCTTTTTTTTCCCCTGCCTAACTCCTCAATAGTTTTTGCTTCCCAAACATGAGCTGTGTTTCCCTGCTCTTCCCTTTCAGGTGTAGAGGTTCATTACCTGGGACACCGGGGAACTGCACATTTGTGATTGCTCGGATTTGATTTCATTTTTAGCACCTTGAAAAAACTCATGTATGACTTTAAAAAGCTTTATTTGATTTTTCTGTTTTCTTTGAGAAATGTGTCCTACAGCTGAACCTGAGAACATATGTGCGTAAGCAACATTATACAGACTGAGCAGGTTGTATTTATGTATTTAGGAATATATATCACAACAAAGAAGAAGAGGCCATGAATTTGAAAGAGAGCAAGGGGATAAGTGGGAAGGTTTGGGGGAAGTGATGTAATTATATTATAATTTCAAAAAAATATACAAAATAATTTTTTAAAAATCTTTTGTATTCTGTCCTAAATTTTCAGTCGAAGCCATTGATCTTGGCCAGTTTTTGTGTGTTTGGAGACCATGGTGAGGTCCTAAGTATTCTTGAATCTGTGGCTCTCTCCTCTTGTCACAGGCAGGGTCTTCCCTGGGAATGCCTGAGACAGAGGGAGACGAAGGGCAGTGTACCGAGGAATCTGGAGGATGGTCACAATCTTAACAGCTCTCCCGAGTGGCTTGAAAAATATACACTTAATTTCTCAGACTTCCTGACATTTGACAGTAGTTTTGGGTCTCAAGCCTTCTCTGGAACCCTGAGGAAACTGATAGCTGCCCAACGAGGCCTGCTTGCAGAGCTACCTTCTGCCAAAGGCATTTTTTAAAAGCAGTTTTCTTAGAATTCAGCTACATGGAAAATGAAGATGCGGTGGTCCCAGAGGGCAGCCAACACACAGAGATGTGCCGTAGAGGCTGATTCTTTGCGGTTTCCTGTAGGAGAGCTTGCACTTCTTTCTTAGGAGTTCAGCTCCTCTTCCACTGTGTGGCACTGGGGATGTCTCTTCACTCGCTTCCCTGGGTCTTTCTTTACCTGGAGTAGAGATAATCCTAGTAGCTCAAAGGGCTGTCTTGAGCATCCCCTGAGATGACAAGAGCAAAGTGGTTAGCACAGTGCCCGGATGATGCTGAGCGAGCAGGGGTTGCAGCTCATGACCAAGATGATGTGGCTTCATGCTGCAAAGTCACTTCAGAGATCATCTGGCCACCTTCATCTTCCAGCTGAACACAGGCCACTCCGCAGCTGTCCACAGTCACCCCACCAGTGAATAACAGCAGTTTCTGACGGGAGGCTGGTTTCCACATTCTGCATATAGCATGCTTTCTCCACAGGTCCCCCTCCTCCGTCAGCTGATGGGATTGGGTGGTGATGTGCTACTTAACCACTCATTCAATAAATATTTATTGAACAGATGAAATGTCAGGTTTTGGGCAGATCCTACATTCAGCGATTCCACTGCGTCAGAGGAAAATTTGATTATTGGTTCCACGTTGTGGTGTTCCTGCCCAGCTTAGCTGCTCTGCTAGGAAACCAGCTGAGAGGTTTCTGGTGGGTTCTACTGCTTTAGCTGGAGGGCTGAGAGGAATGTGTGGGTAGATTTATTTTTCAAATAATTCTCCCTGGAAACCCGCATCGGCTGACTTTGCGAACAAATGGATCTCATCAGTGGTACGGACTTGACCTTCTCCGTTCCTTTGGACGACATCTGCACCCACGTTGCTTGCATTCTTGGGTACAGGGAGACAATTTAGAGCTATTTCTAGGAAACCTGTGCTCTTCCCTTTGGCATTTTGGAGGAAGGAAAGTATTTTTGACAGGAACACAATGTAATCAGATTGTAACACCCCAGACTCCGGCCGAGTGGCAACGGGACATAGGGAACGCTATTTGGAGGACACAGTTTTAAATAAACATTTCCCATGGAGGGCTTTTTGCTGGGAACTGTTGGCTGGCTGGGCTTTCAGGGACTTTGGCTCATATGCAAAGAGACTGTCCCGTGTTTTCCTCACTCTGTGCTGAGGCAGGAATGTGGGCTCAGAGAACATTCTTGCTACCTGGCAGCTGGGTTGCTGTAACCAGTGTTATTGTCCCCTCATCACGGGAAGGGAGAGACTTAGGGGGGTGCCTAGGAGTAAGAGACTGGGTAGCACAATCCATTTGCGAGTAAATAACCTTTATGTTGTTTTGCTTTCTTATAATAGAATTAATAGATGTTCATTGGAGGGAAAAAATCAGGAATCAGATAAACAAAATTAAGAAAAAATGATTAAAATACAACCAGCTTAGAGATGTTTATCTTTTCACACCTAATGGGGCCATACTTGGGGGTCAGAAGATACCACTGTCATCTGTCATCTACTCTCTCTGTGTCATTAATTAAAAATAAAATCAGGCAGCTTTATGAGAACAGAAGTGTAATACTGAAGAAACTTCATACTGCATACTCTGCTCACAATCATATTGAAATGCTATTGAGTCTTATATTGACCTTCCCATTTAGAACTTTTATTTTAAATTAGTATACAAAGTAATAAATATAAACATAAATGCATTGCAACATTTTTAACTATAATTCATTTTTGTGGGCCCCACTCTTCCCTATTCTTTCCCACCACCCAAATACTCAGATACCACTGGGGTGGGGCTGAGTTTTGCTATACTCCTTTTGTAACCAACCCTGAGACTCAAAAAGGTGTAGTGACTTCCTCTAGTTGAAGAGCAGGTGAGAGAGTTGACATTTGAATGAAGGTTTCTGGGTTTCCAAGCTGACAGTCTGCTAGATCTCAACCACCTGCCCACACTGTGGTAGCCTTACGTGCTAACCGTGTGGCTATCGAGCCACTCAGTTCTCAGTGGTTCACAAGTTCCTGTTCATCATTGATGGATCTGCAGACTGACAAGGGTTAAATGGTCTAACCTGGGCTAATCTGGAGGCCACTGCTTCAGACTTGAGGCTCACTGGGCTTGGCTAAGACCTCATCCTTGGTTCACGTCTATTCCATATGTGTTTACTCTGCTCACCAAGTTGAAGGGATACTCTTCTCTCAATAGTGCCCAGAAATGCCAGATCCAGAACAAACCACACAAACACACGAAGCTTCGGTTGCTGTCATGGCTGATGACATTCCTTTGGCCAAAGCAAGTCAATCCCTACGGGCAGAAGGGAGTTCAATAACAGCACAGAACACTATAGTCTGGTCTCTTCTTCACTGCTCTACAGGCAGAGTTTACTTTCTGCCATGCCACACCTTCAAATGTCTCATTCGGTCCATAGCAGGCTTGAAGTTTGGGATCTTGGCATCACCCCAATTCTTGACATGGTCCCTATTGACTAAGATACCAACAAACTGAAAAGACAGGGGATTGGCCTTTTAAACACCCCACCCCCCGCCAACGAGCAATGTTGACTGGAGTTGTGAACACTACCTCACGTATTCTTATTTGAAGCAGGCAATGACAGACATACTGCAATATCTGACTCACAGCCATTCTGAAATCCCACTGTAAGGGAAGCCAGGTTGCTTCTTTCTGTGGGTGCAGAGGATCTGTTCACTCACTGTGAACTATGGAGGGCCAGATACGAAATATTTTAGGTTTTGTGGACCATTTGTATCTGTTGCAAGTTTAAAAAAGGGCAGTATGAATAACATATGAATGTGGGGGGGAGGGGCTATATTCCAACATGATATTTCCAAAGCCAGGTGACAGCAGGGCTTTACCTTGGGTCACAATGTGTTGAGCCGAGGGTCAGATCCTGTTCTATCTCCGGGGGTAGCTTCTCCTCTAGTGATCTTTGTATCATTTGGCTCCGTCCTCTAGGAGGTTCTTCTTTTGCTGTGGCCACCTCTAAAGAGGACTTTAGAAGCCCAACCCTTTCTCTCTCTGCTTTTAGAAATTGGGAGGGCAGGGATCATTTTCCATTTCAAACAGTTATCTCCGGCTGATGGCATTCTATCATTATAACTACTTTGAAAGGATTTGATCTCAGTCAATTTCCTGCTCTGAAAGTTATACCTATGATGCTTTTGAGAGCGATGTCTCTCTTTTTCTCTTAAGACTGAATTTTGGCTACTTTGGTTATATTAGGTCTTTGTAGGATTGTGCCTTTTATGTTTCTCGGCTCAAGGGCATAGTTAGGCATAGTTAGGCAACAAGTCCTTAACTTGTTATAAAGGACATGGCAGCCACACCCTTGAGAGTAATCAAATGGTGGAGTGAGAGGTAATTTCCATCTCCTGACGTGGAAGTCCTGGGATTTTGGAGCTCTCTCTATTCCCTCTCAGTTCTGCTGGAAAACTGGTCAGTTCTTTTTTATAGCCCCACTTTGTCTTGTATACCTTATCTAGCCAGAAACAAGTATATTACACCCTAAATATTCTGCCTGGACACTTCCTTCTCCAATGCTTCAAGTTCATTAGGCATATTTTCTGTCTTCCACATCATTACAGATGAGTTTCGCCAAGTGCTTCTTCTGGAAATACCATGGAATGGCAGGTTTTCAGCCTTCCATTACAGCTTCCTCACCATCTGCCTACTCCCCAAGCCACAGGTACATATTTTAGGGTTTCACTCTGGCAGTATCTTCCTTCCAATCCCATTTCTCCATCAGCCAGTTGTTTCAATAATGTGATACAATATCTGTCTTAAACCCAGTGACCGATAGCAAAGAGGCACTTAGGTTCACATTCCCAATTCTCTTAGACAGATCTAGCCTGCGCACAGCAAATGGCACTGCTTTAGGCTGCACAGAGCGTGGAGTTGGCCTCATGGTACGTTAGCTTTGGGTCATTCTACATGTGTTTGCTTTCAGCTCCGGCTATTCTTTGGGGCTAAGTTCTTCTTAGAGTGTAGTTGTAGCAGGAGTCCAGTTGAACCAGTCAACACATCTTAAGCTTCTGCTTGCATTGTGCCCACTAACATTCCATGCACAAAGGAGATTTCATGGCTGAGCCTATCACCTGTGGTGTGAGAAGGTCACTCTGTCTATGGTGGTCTGAATACTTTTATGCATATGTATATTTATGTGTGTGAAGGTAAATATGCATATACATAAACACACACACATATGCCTCAGGACTGTATCAGTTATCATCCTCAGTAACACAGTCTACTTCTTTTGACTTCTCACTGGCCTGGTGCTGATCAATTAGACTAGCCTAGCCTGGCTGGCCAGTAGGCCCCAGGGACCCTCTTTGTTCTATCTCTCCATTTCTTTTTTTATTTTTCCTCACCACCATCTCCTCCTCCTCCTCCTCCTCCTCCTCCTTCTCCTCCTCCTCCTCCTCCTCCTCCTCCTCCTCCTCCTCCTCTTCCTCCTCCTCCTTCTCCTCCTCCTTTTCCTCCCCCTCCTCCTCCTCTTTCTTCTTTTTATGGGTTCTGGAGATTGAGGCCCTCATGCTTATAAGGCAAGTGGTGTACCAACTGAGCTATCTCCCCAGCCCAGGGTTTGAAGTTTTTGGCGAGTAAGAGTTCAAATGATGACATGAGGATTGATTTTTAAATTATTAATGTCAAAAAGAGGAGGAAAAAGAAATGGACGTTTATGAAGACCACTGTTTTTTCTTGCTTCTTCCTTACAATCCTCTATGACAAAGTCCCCATCAAAGAGACACAGGTGATGTGAGCTGCTTCGGGAATTTGTTCCTAAAAAGAAGTAGGCATGCTCTCTCATTGCTCTTTCCAACTGCCAGCTGGCTGGGATGTGCCTGCATCACGAGACAGCATGCCACTCATTTTGACGATGGCAGGCTGACTCTGCAGTCGCATAGCGCTATAGGGAGAAAACTGCAAAAACAAAACCCTTCCCTTCAGTCACTTACTTAGTGTCTTTGTCAAAGCGTCTTTGAACTGTACATAGCACTGTTTCTAGGCTGTTACACAGTAAGAGCTCTTGCCGAATTAACTATATATTTTAGGTATCGTTATAGTAACTTTGTTTGATATTTAACTGATAGAGCTTGTATTGCTGCTATTTATTCATGATTATTTTAGAGTTTAAATGAGACAATGTGGGAAATTCAGAACCTAGTATACTTTATTAATAAATGGAGGTTATAATAAAATAAAATTATGTTATATTAATATTTTAATGTTATGCAGAATGGTGTTATAATTAATAGGTAAGATGGATTTAGATTGATTTTAAACATAACTACAGAAAATATAGTACCATATATTTTTTAAAAATAATACAACATATACAATGGAATTAATATAAAAATAATTCTTATTATGGATCAGGCATCAATCATTTTCAGTAGAGACCAGATAGTCCTATGGAACTGTCACTCTTAGCTTCCAAGGAGCACCCGTCTCTGCCTTCATCTCCCTCAGTGTAATAGTTGTCTCTATCTTTTTCTTCCTCTTCAATTGAACTTCAAGAGATTTTTGTTTAGATAACCTTGAGAATAATGGGGAGTTAGAGGTGTCTGAGTCGGGAAGCATATGAGTGTGATTTGCTCTTTTTTTCTTGAGACAATATCTTGCTGTGTAGCTTCCAACTCCTAATCCTCTTGCCTTAGCTTTCCAAGTGCTGGGGGTATAGACATACACCACCACAACTGACTTTTGACATTCGTTGAATGTAGTTGGAATGCTATGTTGGTTTCCAAAATAAAGGAATGGCCACATTTCACCATACATTCTGTCACCGTCTGCCAGAATCCTTGCAAATGCATGGCATTTGTGTTTGAGGGTATGGGGTAGAGTGCAGGGGGTTCAAGGAAAACTCAACACCATTTCAGGAAATTCAAATGTCTATTTAATAGCCCCCCTATACATTTGGAAAAATAGTGCATTTTCACTTGTATACTCAGGGCTTACGGAGAGATGTCATGAAACTAGGAAGGAGAGTAGCTCTAGCGAGGAGAGTAGCTCTAGCGAGGAGAGTGTAGCTCTAGCGAGGAGAGTAGCTCTAGCAAGGAGAGTAGCTCTAGCGAGGAGAGTAACTCCAGTGCATCAAAGGAAATCTGTCCTTCACTCTATAAGTGAGCATTTATTGAACAGTCTCACAAGCCCCCACTTTTTTTGATGGCACACAAATGAATGAGTTACACTTTCTATCTGCAAACAATTCACTATCCAGCAGCTGCAGGGAATATATGTGTACATGGTATTGCTCAAGAGAGTAGACGGGTGTCAGTCTAATTGAATTCCGAAGTTTGGTTTGGGGCTTAGCAGCTTCGTGATCTGGGACAGTTCGCTTAACTATTTGTGCCTCAGTTGCTTCTTATGTCTTATGGAGATGATGATGCTGAAAATTAATAATAATAATACTCCACAGAGTGGTTGCAATATTAAATAAATTATTAGAGGTAAAGTATAATGCATAGCATGATCATGCAATTATGTATCAGTCATTACTCATCAACCAGAAAGCGTGGTAAGCACAAGGCATCCTGTCTTCTTTGCTTGCTGCTGTATCTTTGGTGGCTAAATTGGAACTTAGAATCAGTAGGCACAGAGCAGGTGTTTGTGCAATGTTTGGGTTATTGACTACAACAGCACCCTGGCTTTTGATTTCTTCCAGACTTTTTAGATGGGAAGTTTTTATTAAGTACTTGTTTATCTTCAGACTCAGTGCTAGGTGACTCTATTCATCACTTGATCTATGGCTCCACAGGTCTTATGGGTTAAGTGTTGTCGTCATCATATGTACAGAGGCTCCAAGAAGTGTAGTAATTGGCCTGAGATCTCGGAGACACTAACTGGCAGATTCAGGATTTGAACTCAAGAATTTCTTTCTCAGAGACTTACACCTTTAACTGCTGTCCCCTCCTGCCTCCCGAACACTCTGTAGACGGCTGCATTGAGGAGACCAGTGTGCTGAGAGATACCAAACAATGTTCTTTCACACAGGTGCCATTCACAGAACAAAGGAGTCTGGACACGATGGGAGAGAGACAGAAGCCAGCACTTGGTATCTTGGCTGCCATGTGGGCTTCACATGGTTTATCAGCTGAGAAGTAGAGAGCAGACTTTGGCTCCCAGTGCTGAACGGCTCATTGCCTCCACTGCTCCTGTCTTCCTTCATGTTAAGAAAACAGAAGATGCATCAAACTTTGAGTTAATGGGTCTGCTCCGTTCATTATTTACCCAGGGTGGTGCTTTATCACAGAGGCTCCTAAGTGTTTGACAAAGAAGGCATCTCATTAGCGCCTGGGAGGTTATGGGTTGGCCAGATGGTTGCTGTTTTCTCCTTTTCCTGGAGAGAAACGCAAGTGTTTCAGCAGCAGCTTAAATTTCGAGGACTCTAGCAGGCAAGTCACATGGCTTTCTTCCTGCTTCCTGCCTTACGCTCTGGTAAATGTGAAATCAGACACTTCCTAGTCTCCTGCTGACATGTTGGTACTGTGGAGATGGCGCTCATGTGCACTCGGGTCCTACAGAGACAACAGGGGCAGTAGGTCATAGTCACAACCAGTATCCTTAACCTAGCAGTGATTCTCAGCCCTGGGCAAGTTGACAAAGGAGGTGGGAGATGGGGGGATGACCCATCCCCTTTGGTACTCAGCTTGTACCACATATACCAAGATATTATGCCATATCAGAAAGGTAGTTAAATGTAGGGCTTTCCCCTTCTAAGATCCAGGGGTGAAGAGAATCAGCCCCTAATTAGTACTGGAATATGAAAAACTGTATTAGGGTACAAAATGAATGGGGTATTAGTTTGCATCCTTTATGATGCCCAAAAACTAATAATCACAACAATAATAATCATCACAGAATAGCAGGAAATATTTGTTGAGTGCCTCTGTATGTCTCTATTGAGACATAAAGTTTATGGACATCCAGTTTAGTCACCAGAGGTCACAATCTTAAGAGGTTTTCATGTAACAAATATTAAGCACGTACTCCTCATTGTTTTAGGTTGTTAGGATAGGTCTGGGAATAAACAGCAGGGGAGAGCAAGCAGTTGTCATAATAAATAAATTACATAGAGCAATAGTCGGCAAGAAGTGCCATGGAAGAAAGAGTGGGAACCGTATTTGCGGCAAGCAGAGGTGAAGTAAAGCAGTCCTGGAGGAGGTGACGGTGCACAAGGACCTTGTGGAGATCAAGGAGGGAGACGGGATGATGGCTGGAATCAAAGACAGAGCTAGCACAAAGGCCAAGAGGTGGCAGCATGCTGGGTGCTTAGGAGGAGCAGTGGGGGTAAAAGGCAGCGGGTTGGGAGATGAGGTCAGAAAGGTACTGAAGGGAGGCAATGGGGAGCAGCTAGAGGATTTTGAGCAAAAGAAGAAGCTCTGGTTCACTCTGGAAGCTGTGGCAGAACAAAAAGTGTAGTTTTCCTACATTATGTTCTAGCATAGGTTGGGTAATCTTTCCAGAGTAGCAGCTAATACATGGTAGAGTGAGACAGTTCTCCATGTCTATGTGACTTCAGACCTCACCGCTATGAGTGCAATGAGATCCAAACGACCCTTCCTGCACACAGGTGATTGTCCCTTTGCTAGCCTGGTTCTCCCATGCCCGATCAACCACGCTGGGATAGCCCAGAGGTCTGATCTCTTGCTATCAATGCATCTCTTCACCTTGCTTGCTCATTTGCAGATTCATCACACAGCAAGACACAATGCTTTGAGAGTCCATCTTTGCTTTCCACTGCCCATAAAGGAGTGGTGACACACGGACGTCCCATGTCCCTCTGGGCCCTCTTTGGGACCAAGACTGATGCCAGGCATCAGACATTCTTAACATCCTCTTCAATGGCCCAGGGAGTTGATGGCAGAGAGATCATGGCCACTCAGTGGGAAACGGGGCTTTATTTCACTCCTCCTCCTGGAGTTAACACTCCTCTCTCAGCAGGGGCTCCTTTAATGAATCAATTAAGGAGGGTATTATTATTGGAAGCTGTTTTCAGGCCAATTAAGACCTTTCGGCATGTCAGTAGTGATAATAAAAGTGAGTTAAGTCTCAATTTTTCTTTATTAGGATATTTATTAGAAGATTGAAATGTTCATTAGGTGAAGAAAAGTGATACCATTTGTCTTTGCTCATCAGACGCACAGTGGAACCTCTGATACAACTTTACTGTGGTTGCGTGTGTGTGTGCATGCACACGCATGTGTGTGTATCTATCATGAATGTATGTGTATGAGTGGAGGCATATGTGCATGTGTTACTAGGTCCTAACTCTACTTTGACTCCATATAACAATAAATTTGAGTTATAAGTCAGGGTGAAATTTATTATTTAATTTATTTGCCTCAAGAGTTCATGGTTGACTATGAGAGAGATAGAGGGCCAGTGTCCAGAATAGGGATGAGCCAAGTATGGGAGGTTGGCAACATGGCTGCTTATCTTGAACCAATTCTGAAACTTCATAATTTTGGATCAAAAATACATGTAGAAAAGTAGAAGTAAATTTAAATCTTAATATTTTCCCCTTCCTTGAAAAAAAGAATAATGGGTTTAGCTGATGCTTCTCATCTAAGCCTTCCTAATTTTATTGCCTGGTCAATCACCATCCTTATTTCCAAGAGTCTTTTACACTTAAAAATCTGATATTTATCATACCCTACAGGTTTTTATACCATTATTCTACTGATCTTGTATGTGTTCATAAGAATATGAAGCATTGTTTTGCTTTCTCTCTGTGTTGACACATAAAGGTGTGTTTTTCACTGAATTTCTATTGACCCCCAATTAATTGATCCAGCATCATTCTTCTGAAGATGTTTATAATTTTTAAGATGATAAATCACACTGCAGTTCACATTTTAAAATATGTATACTTCTGTATAAATGCAAGTTTCTCTATACTAGTGTTTATTATGCCTTAGCACAATGTGGAAATTTATTTTTGCATAGTAATTCTTGTATACACACATTTATGTCTCCAAATAAAAGCTTTATGAAGCAATACTTCTGCTGTATCCATGGAACACTTTGATATATATATTCTAGTATCTCTTTAATCCTATTCTGATTTATCCTATCCTGCCCTACTATATCCTTTCATTCTATCTTTTAAAAATACTTATTTTTATATGTATGAATGTTTTACCTGTAAATAAATAAATATACATATATAAAAACACCATGAATATGCAGTGCCCCTCGTGACCAGCAGAGGGCGCTAGATTCATGAGAGCCAGAGTTACATATGGTTCAAGTTGATGTGGATGCTGGGAACTGAGCCTGGGTGCTTTGCAAGAACGCTCCGTGCTTCTACCCTGCTGAGCCATCTCTGTTGGCCTCACCCATCGTCTTACTATCCTACTCTTTTAATTTCCTTTCATATTCATTTTTAACCGCAAATATTCTTGTAATGACTAAATTGATTCTATGATCTAGAAATAGGTCACAACATGAAATTTGAGAAAAAAAAAACCTGTTCTGTAGTATATTTATTTAAAGTGAGAATTTTGTTCACCTTGAAATTTAGTAGCTTTTGTTAAATTTGCTGCCCTTAATGGCTTACTATATTAATTTTCTTGGATATTCGTTCTGAGAAGGTCTGTCTTAAGCAACAATAGTTGTGCTTAAAATAAACTCTAGTATTATAACCTTTGTTTTATTGATAATTTTATCTGTATATCTATGCGGTATATTTGGAGTTATTTTATGTTTGTTCATTCTTTCTTCTTGAATTCTATTATTTTTCCCCCTTTATTTTTCTGTTGGTTGGTAAGTTCCTTTATTCTCCCCAAACTCTTGTATTTCCTCTGCTAGTTTGGAAGACTATAGCACTATTCTTTCATTGGTAGTCTATCATACCCTTTAAAAATGTGCTCTTCACTGTAAATGTTGGTGAAGAATCTCAACTTGTTAAACAGCACTATGATGTGGGTGTAAAAACGTTTGTAACCCATCTTGCTCTTGTTGTCTGAAGTTTAGCTTTACTCTTTTAAACATATGAAACGTTATCCATTTGTTATGGTCTACAGTGTTGGTTAAATTTTATGTCTTGTACTTTATTGACCCTCTAAATTCCCTCTTTGGTTGTTGTTGTTGAAGTGCATTCTTCTGTGGTTCTTGTTAAGGAAGATATATGGGAAATATGACACCTTTTTTTGTAGTGCAAAATTACCTCTTCTTGGTTCCTACTGTTGAACACATGCATTTTCTCTCAGCATTGCAAAGCCCTGACTCCAGTGTCACCTGTCCTCTCTGTTACTGCTGAGAAGTCGGCTGTCATTCTAAGTACTTTTGCTTTGTAAGTAATCTGGCTTTTCTTCATGTAGCTTTTAAGAGCTTTCTCCTTCCCCTTCTTTGTGATGTTCTGCAAGTTCACTAGGAAGGTCAGACATGTGTTCACCCTCCCTCTTCCTCTGCAGTTGTTAGAGAGAAGTTTGATTTGATGACACTCACAGCAAGTCTGGAAAATCTTTGGTTCTTATCTCTTTTATTTTTGTCTGATACATTTCTCATTGTTAGAAACCTCTCATTCTCTTCTATATATTTTTAACTGCTTTGTACCATATTTTTTATTGTTTTTTGTGATACATTTTGAGTGAATTTGTCAGTATAGTTCAGTATAGTTCAGTGTATGAGCTTCCTCTCTGCATGTTTATTCAATAATATTTTATTTATAAGGGTTTTAATTGGGATTTTGTTCCTTTTTAGTTTCCCTATCCTTATAATTTCTAGCACTTCTAAAAATAAATAAAACTCACTTCTGTGACTTTATTAGTTTCTTTGAACTGATAGTTTCTTTTAGTTCTCTAAGCAAAGTCCCTCTAGTTTTTGCTACATGGGTTCATAAAGTGAACTTAATATGGGATGGATTTATGTTCCAGTGTGTCGGCTGTTTCCCCTAGCATTTGATTTGTGTCTTAAGATTTTAGTGTGATGACCAAATATTAGCCTTTCTCTGTCTTTTTACCTCTATCTCCCTTCTTCCCCCGTTCTCCTTTATTCATTTTGTTAACTGGTTTTGCCATCCCACTCCATCCTGACCCTGGAAGCTGAGGTTAAATTGTTTCTCTCTTATTATGAGGGACACAGCTGACAGTCAGCACAGATCACATCACTGCCACATCTGCTGCGTTCAGTTATTGGTGGGGAGGACATGCTTGGTCTTTTAGTCACTTCAGGACTATAGTTTACAAAGTCTTTGGCTATGAGGAGGCAGGGGGACAGGGGAAGCATCTTGCCAGCCCCCTGACCTAAAGGAACAAGTACTTATCTTTTCTATGTGAACCCCTGACTTCTAACTATAATCCTCTGTATGCAGATACAGAATCCAGTAAACTGAGACTTTAGCCTCACACACCATTTTGTAATTATATTGTATTTCTTGTCTATAGATTCCCTTATCTTGGTATTATTAAGCCTGCCTGTTTTAATTTTTTTGCTTTAATTTTTTATTTTATCTTTTACTGCTAAGATCATAAAGTAGAGGGTGCTACAAAATATAACATTCTTGTGTACTCTTTGATTGGTTTTCTTTTAATGGCCTCTGTTCCCTCATTTTTAAGTCTTTTTTTTTCCAGAAGAGCTTCTAATATATTCTGCTTCTCATCAAATCTAAGAACAGACCTACTTTCTAATTAGTTCTTAATGCTGTAATCTCATGCTTATTCCTTTTGTAGAACTCTGCTGTGGGCCATCTGCCACTTCAGAAAGCTCTTCCTTGAGAACTTCAGGGATTTATAGACCCATCTGAATTGGTTTAGGCTTGTCAGCTCTCAAGTTTGACTTAGGTCTGAATCTCTAGAATGACCACTAACTGGATGTTAGAACTTGGGTGAGAGAAACACTATGCCTTAGTTTAATCAAGAGTGAAATAGAAATTGAATTGATGTTAAAGGCAATTGAACTGATGTTAAAAGTTTGTTAAAAGGAGACAGTGTCTATACAATGCTTAGTTGGTTTTAAAATTTTCATTTTTATTATTTTCATTATTATTATTGTCTGTGCATGTGCACATGTGTGCATGCCATGATATTAATGGGAGCAAACATAAGAAGACAACTTTGTGGAGGCAGTTCTGTTCTTTCCCCTTGTGAGTGTTCCAAAGATTCAGCCCAGATCATCCGGCTTGCATCACTGAGCAGCAAGTGTTTTTACACACTGAACTATATCGTTGGCCCTTCGTTTATTTATTTATTTATTTTTTACAAAAGCATTCAATAGCATTGATTATAACAATTATTCTTATATTTGTGAATAACTTCAAATGTAACCCATCAGCATGAGAATGTTGCTAACATAATTATTCAGAATAGAAGACAGGGAACAGGAATAGGTTATTGTGAGGGCACTGTCATGGGGAATTTTAGAAAGGAGACCACGAAGTAATAAAGGATGGACTCTGGTACAATTCTATACTAAATCTGTTATGGCTCTTAATAGTTACAAGATAAATGGTTCTTTTACATTCTAAGATCTGATGGAAGAACAACAGTGTTCTAGTTTCATTGGATCAAACCTGAATCTTAAGCCCAATGGGAGCAGGGGCGTCATGGAAAGGGTACTGTTATTTGTATAGGAAGATCTGATTTCCTGTGACTTTGCCTCATTACTTAGATCACTGGGTTACTGATACCATTTCTTCAAGTTTTGATTTCCTTATCTGTAAAACATGAGAGATAATTCTGTTCCTTAAGGTAGGGATGAGGATGACCTGAGATGATGTGTCTATCACTGAGTAATATCTAAGAAGAAAGGCGAGACAAGAAATTTGGTGACAAGTGCTCCAAACACTGTCCTCTTGAACCCTAGCCTCAATACACACTTGACAGATTGTGGTCCTCATGCCCACCATGAGAAATTCTACAGGCAGGAAGTAGCAGAGGACCAGACTGTGAATTGATATGGCAAAGGTGGCAGAACCCATTTTACACCTGTGTGATAGACGCTGCTCTGAGGATAAAGACTTTCTGGACTGCTCAAGGTTTGTATGATCCTAGAGGTGGAGTATTTCATGCTTAAGACCTGGAGTCTCAGTGTTCTGAGATGGAACATACTTTCTCCTTGATATTCTTTTCTTTCTCAATGTCAAACTCTTATGGAGGGCTTTTCAGTAATAACAATGGAGTTTTGTCTGTCTCTTCTACATTTGTTTCTCCATTGATCTCTCATTTCACTCATTCATTCTCTTTCTCCATATATACACACACACACACACACACACACACACACAAATATACACATGTTATATACGTATGTGTGTATAGTATATTTGTGTGTTCTTGTACACATAGAGGCCAGAGGACAAGCTCAGCTGTCATTTTTGATACACAGTCAACCTTGTTTTATGAGGCAGGTTCTCCCACAGGTCTGACATTCACCAAGTAAGCTAAGCTAGCGGCAGGCAAGCTCCATGGATCCGCTCATCTCCAGATCTTTAGTGCTGTGATTACAAGCGTGTGCCACTTTTGACATTTCAAAAAACTTAGTTCTCGAGATGAAACTCGGGTCCTCATGCTTATGAGACAACCACTTCTCTGAGCTGTCACCACTGTCCCCCGTTCGCTTTTAAGGCCCCTAAGGAGAAGGGTAGACAGGACTTCTATTTAGCACCCAGTAAGGGCACCTCTCATGACCAGAGCACGGAGAGTCCCAAGTCCCTCTCAGATTTCTTTCTTCTGCTTCACTTCTAATTTGAGTGGACCTTCATTGCATTTCCCAGTCTGCCATTTTAAAATCGTTAATTTCCATCGTGGGCCATCTGTGGTCTTAGCCCTAAACTTGTTAGTATAATTTTAAGTGCAAATTCTCTCCAGGCGTACAAAAGCTATGTTATATTACACCTTTAGGACGGGTGCTGTGGAAATGACTTTATGCATTATCAACACAATTCACACTTGCCATGTTAAAGGAAGAAAAATACTGTAGCACTTAAGGCATTCTACCTGTTCAGCTTAGAGAGAAGTTACCAAATGGTCTACCTGGGTTGGCTGCTGCACATCAAGTTTGGATGACTTGTTTTAGCTTCAGATTCTTAGTCCCCACTCCAGACTTATGGAACTAGAATCTCTGGGGATAGCACTCAGTAGTAAGGTCTTCCATGTGGCCCTGAGCAGGTCACCGGTAATTCTGATGTCACTTACAGTTTGGAAATACTGGATCGCATGGGCCACGTATCTGTTTTAATGTTTTGCTGAGTTTAGTACCTCACAGAATCTCAGATTTTCATTACTCTTTGAAACTTAGGGGCCTTTGGCCTCTTTTTAATTGTTACTGAAAGAGGGAGATGCTGGGTTTTGCAGTATTTTGATCTCCCCCTGATCAATATGTGTCTTGATTCTCTACTTCATTAAAAAAAAAACATCTTCAAACCAAATAAAAAAAAAGGGCAAGGTAAGCAAACCATGAGTATAGCTGGGGCTCTGACCCCTGCATAACTCGGGAGATGATAGGTGTTTGCTGAGAGCGGGGAAAACAGATGGCTAATTTCTTTCATACAGTATGGCGCTTTCTTTTAACCTGGCTGAATACTGCAACTATTCTCCAGAGTCATTAACTCAGAGTTTCTGAGGGCTGGCCCCAGACAGGAGGTGTTTTCCTTCTAAGTACCCAGGAGATTGCCCTATGCAGTTTGACCAGGGAACCACCACATACTGGAGGAGGGGTCAGACAAGCAGCAGGTTGTTAGTGCCCATCCCTGGCTAAAAATAACTTCCCATTTCTCATCTAAACAACCAAGCAGGGCGGCTTAGTCTCTGACACCTCTGTAGAGTCTAGGCAGGAGTGGGGAGAGGAAAAAAAGGAGCAGACATGATTTAGACTTTAATTGAGAAGGAAACTGCAAATGCTGGGTGAGCGCTTTCAGAGGTCCTGGAGTGTACAGCGCTCGCCCCACCCTGCTCTCCTAACTGCTAAGTTAATGGCTCTGAAGTTTAACCTAACATAAAAGAATGCAAATCAGGACGGCGTTATTTACAACAGCAATAACGTGGAGCCACTGTGATGAGCGCATATGGCTGACTGTAGGGAATCTCACCCTTACCTTCTAGACGGAGTGTGGGAGGTGAGGCTGAGAACAGGGTGGGCTCTCTGTAACCTCACTTGACCCTTACGCTTTTGCTGTATGTCCGGCTTGTATCCACCAGTGAACCCAAGTCTTCAGGAGGGGAAACTTCAAACCCAGATTTGATTGTCTCTTACATTACGCTCATGTTACAATGACAATATATCTACTGTACACACTACTCTGTCCTGCAGTATGGTGTAAAGTGTGCTGCAAGTGTGTGCACACAGATGTATTGTTCAGAGATCCTAATGCAAGCATCCTTTGGCCCTTCCTCTTTCTTTACCTCCCTGTCTTCTACCCTCCCTGCCACTTACTTAAAAACACTGTCGTAGTCAGAGCTTACGCTGTGGTCTAGTAATGAACGCTCCTAAACTTAAAGATTCTAAGAGGCAAAGGATTTGTTCTCCACAAAGTCACATGATAAATGTTTAACAAAACCATTCAAGTCATTTCTTGGAGTCAAACCATCTCTATTGACTGGAGGTTAAGTTTAGGAACCACAGTTTCTGAAATGCCTCCTCTCATAGGAATTGAAGTCTGGAAACAGGTCACATGTCTTCAGGCATAATTATTTTACGTCTAAGTTCTGGCTGTACTTATCCATCTTATCTGCTAATACTGTCCCTTCACAAGGAAGCTGAAAGGATTCTCTATTCTATTTCTTGGCCCGGTACAAGTTCCTACTTTCAGATTGTCTAACTCTCAATGAGAGCAGTGCTACCGGGGCCACCTGCAGTAAATGATCAAGCCCAGATCACCATGGACTCCCTCTGAACCATGGCAAAGTAAACAGTGGGCTTGTTCTGCCAAAGCAACTTTGAAAAAAAATCTTCCAGTTTAGTTGTTGGAGTTGAAACCAGCTGATCCTCCTTTCTCTTTCTTGCCTACCTCCATTAGGCATGAAGTTTGCCTTCATGAAATACCGCCTGCTGCTTCATTGTTTCCCATGCTTTGAGGGCAGAAGGCATGTCCTCTACCACTGTTGTGTCCAGTCAAGTGCCCAGTGCCACAGGCAGTCCGGTGTGCTTGGTGGTGAAATGGACTACCCGCTGCTCTGCCTCCTTCCTGTCTCCCTTCCACTACCGGCTTTTGTTCTACAGCAGCAGCCTGCTGGGAAAATGCTCACTTCTAGCAACAGTATTCTAGTTCATGTTAGAGGAGAGAGCTCTGACCTTCAGAGCATCAAGATTTAGCCGAGGAAAAACCCTGAAGGAGAAAATGTTAGCCACTGGCTGAGCCACTGTCTAACAACAGGGCACTGATAGCATGAGCAGTCCTGCTGGGAGCCCTGCATCTGCAGAAACGACCTGTCTTCTTTCCTGAAGACACTATGGGATGAGAGTGGCTGAGCTGAAGAGGTGCCATGGGCTTGGGGCAAGGTAGGGCTTTTAGAGACCTCAAAAGACCAATCAGAAACAGCCCAAAACACTGAGCTGAAAACCAAAGCATGACCTCGGCGGTGGAGCTCCCCGAATGTGCCTCCTAGAGAAGGCTGTGCTAGCAGCTTTGCAGAGAGAGCAAGGATGCTAATATGCGCACACTGGCTGCTTTTAGTGGAGCCTTCTGGGCACCATGCCACCGTTGCGCTTTCTCTCCTACCCATTTATTTATTTATATTGTTAATTAATGGAAATTTTGACTCCCATTAGACATAGAGGACTCACTAATAAACAGTCACAGTATTAGGTGGGCAGGGCCACTGGGGAAGGTCAGGGGGCCCTTCTCTCTGCTCTTGAATTCCAGGCGCATGGCCCAGGCTGTAGAGGAAACACAAATGCTGGATCCACATAAGAGCTCCACACTGTCATTGGACCATAAATATTCCACTATTTCTGTCTCAATCTCTCTCGCTTTCTCTTTTTGTCTCAATCTCTTTCTCCTTCTTATGATCTTATGGTCTAATTTTATAGCCTCGGGTGGCTTAGAAGTCACTATGATGACAGATTGGCCCCAGAGTCATGGCAATCCTCTTGCCTAAACCAGTGCCAGCATTACGAGCAGGAGCCACCGTGCCTGGCTGAGTTTATTTTCCTTTAGCTTTCGTGAATGAGTTTCCTCTGCTGAGACCAAGTTAACTCACCTTTCTGTGCCTCTGTGAAATAAAGTAGCAATGACTACTTCAGAGATTTGTTAGAGGACTTACTGAAAGGAAGCCTAGCATGTGACTGGCCCAGTGCAGTGCCTGGGCATAGCGAGTACACACTGCTGCCAGCTATTCTTATCATGATCAAGAACTTACGTCATGTGCAGGTCAACATAGATGCTCCCCAGAAGCTCCTTCCAGGGAGTAGCCTGGTAATCAGCCTCCCTCAGAAAAGCCCTGGGATCTCCTGCTTTGAGTTTTGGCACTTAATTCATAGGCCAGACTCTTGTGGGTTAACCATGGTTAAAGTCAATTTTTTGCTCTTGTGTACAAATTTTCTGTACAGTTATAAACTAGGGTTGTGGTGTTTAATGTGGGATTTGGGTACAGCCAAAAAGAAATCAATGAGCACAGTGTGACAGAGTGCAAAGAGCTCAAAGTAACCCATGACACATGGCAAGAAGGCCCCTATCCCAGTATCGGCTCTCCAGAAGGCTTTCTAGGACTCCAAGTCTCCAGCTGAGGCAGGGCCACGAGAGGCCTGACTGGAGTTCACGACGGACTCCCAGCTGCTGAGTGTGACTCCCAACTCCACACTTAGCTGTGGGAGCTGAGTCAAAGCCTTTAACCTTTCTGTGCTTCAGTTTCCCCACAGAAACAAAGCAGATAGTGAGTGGAGGGATCCTAAGTTTGAGGCAAGCCTGGTCTACAAGGAAAGACTGACTCAAAAAGGCATGCGTGGGTGCATGCACGAGATCCACGCCCTCCCTTCCCTGTGTTCTTGCACCTGGGTGCAGGTGAAATCCCACCAGTTCTAGTGATGCTCGGGGGCCCTCCTCCTGGCTCTCATGCTAGGGAGGAGGAAAGAAAGGCACGAGAAAAGGAAGTGATTGACAGCGTGCCTGGCAAGGTCTCAGAAATGCCAGCTGTAATGATTCTGTTTTATCAATCCTTGCATTTTACCTCCCACCCTCCGAGGACTGGGATAAGGTACCTTTTGGGCTTTGGGATGACTCATGTAACACATTTTAGTAGAAGCCCCAAAGGCTATTTCTAGGTCACTGTACAGTCCAGCAAAGATTACTGGCTGGATATAAACTAGAGCCACCTGGGAAGAGGGACTCTTAATTATCTCTATCAGACTGGCCTGTGGGGGCGATGTTCTTTATTGCTTATTGATGTGAGAGGGCCGGGTCTGCTGGGCTCAGTCATTCCTGAGCAGGTGGACATGAACTATATTCGAAGGTGATGAGCAAGCCAGGTGAACAATCCAGTAAGCAACTTTCTGATCCTGCTTGAATTTCTGCTCTGATTTCCCTTAATGATGGACTGTGATCAAGATGCCTAAATCAAAGAAACCCTTTCTTCCCCAAGTTGCTTATAGTCAATGCTTTATCACAGCAACAGAAACCAAACCAGAACACTGGCCCTGGGTGCCCTGGATCCTCTGGATATTCTCTCTCTCTCTCTCTCTCTCTCTCTCTCTCTCTCTCTCTCTCTCTCTCTCTGTCTGAGGTGACTCTTCTCCCCATCTTCTTTGTGAAGACGACTCCACCCATCTCCGAAGAACACAACACCTAAGGCCCTTCGTATCATTCCCTCGAGAAATTCAGATTGCTCTGCTTTAGTCTAAAATTGTCAGCAACTTTCTGAGTTGAAAGGATCCACTAGTTACCCCAGACATGCTACTGGGCTCTGCTTCCAGAGGAAAGAGGTAATTGGAGAGACAAGCGAGGGGGGAATCGGTGTCGAGAAGGAACTGGGGCGTGATTAGAAAGCATTGTGACTCCCGCTGGCGCATTCGCACCTCACCTCACCTTGACCGCCTCATCCACTTTGCGGCTCACCTAATCTTGGACAGGACACAGCAGAAATAGGAAAGGTTCCTGGGAGGGCAACACAGATGGATGTGGGAGAAGCTGTTCCGTCCACACCAAAAGAGAAGACACCTTTAGTGCCCAGAGGAGGGAAGGAAAGGGGTGAGCGCTCTCCGAGGTGCTGAGTATAATGAATGGGGTGCAGCAAGCCAATTGCTGGCCCCTCCGTGCCCTTTCCCCCCCTCCTCCGAGAGGCAGCACTTGACAAAATTAAAAGGGAGCAAATTTAGAACTGATGGAAGGAAACGCTTTCCACACAATGTATAATTAACCTATGAAGAAACCTAACCCGCTGGCTATTAGCTGAGGTAGGTGGTTAGCTGGGCTTTCAGAAGGGTGGAAGAATAACAGCTGCTTTTGCAGTTACCCTGGTTGAGGCTACAATTCCTGAGGTAATTCATCCTCTGCTGTAGGACGTGAAATGGTCCCTAGCCTGCGAAAAAGTACATCCCTGGGGATGGGAAAAATATTGAAGTGAGATTGGGCGTTTAGGTTGAGAGGATATTAGCACCATAAAGGGCCGCAGACATAATCCAGGGTGGCACAGATCCCTGACTGAGGTAACATAATCACTTAGCAGAAGAGTCCAGAAGAAAAGATTTTCGCTCCTCAGACTTGGCTTCCTCCACTACCTCCCATGGACCCAGGAAGGCTTCAGAGGTGGAAGTAGGTGCCAGTTTTGCTTTAATTTTTTAGATTTGTTAGCTATCACTTACTTTATTTATTAATTTTGATTTTTGATGTGACAAAACATCTGAAACGAAGCAACTCAAGCAGGGAAAGATGAGCTTTGGTCACAGGTTGAGGGTACACTATAGCATGGTGGGCAAAGATGGTGTCGGGGACATGAAGCTGCTGGTCACATTGTTTTCATGGTCATGAAGTAGCGAGTTATGAATTCTGGGACTTATCTGGCTTCTTCCTTTCTCTTTTTAATTCAGTCTGGAACCCTGATGAATAAGACCTACATTCAAGGCAGGTCTTTCATTCTGAGCCTAAGCTCTCAGTAAATATACTTATAGACATACTCAGAGTTATAGTTCCCAAGCAATCACAAACTCAATCAACTTGACACTGAAGATTATAATTTACGAATCTATCTATCTATCTATCTATCTATCTATCTATCTATCTATCTATCTATCATCTATCTATCTATCTGATTAATTGGTCTATTTCTTATCTGTTATTCTTGTATTCTATTTTTCACTCAACAAAACTTGAATACATAATGTGTACCATATTAGGTTCAGGGTGCACAGGGATAGATGAAATATAGCCCTTTCTCTCCTGTAGTGCACAATTAAGAGGAAGAGACAATTACACACATGCACACACAAACACAAACGCACTATAACTCCACACTGTATTACATGTGGACATCTGTGAAGTTTTGTGGACTTTTAGAATGATCTTTGGTTTATTTAACAAGTAATTATTAATAAAGCAAGGGTTGGGGAGACGACTCTGGGATTTCAAAACATTGACTGAGGACTTGTGTTTGAGTAGCAGCATGCACATGGTACTTACAATTGCCTATAAATCTAGTTCCAATCTAGAAACCAATGCACCCTTCTGGCCTTCCTGGGTAGCAGGAATGCATGCAGTATGTAAACACACATGCAAGCAAAGCACCCATATACATTAGATAGACAATATGTTTAATTTTAGAACAAATTAACCACATACTTCTTCAGTAACAGGAATACATCACATTAGTAGTCAAATAAATCTTACCTTCAAGGGAAGTGGTGTTTGGGAAAGACATTTTGTGCTTTTGGGGAATTACAGAGAGCACTCCTAGAAGCCAAGCTTTCACCATTACAATCAACCATAGCTCCAAGTGAGCACTACTTAAGGAAATATTTCGAATCACTCAGAAGGAGTAAAAGATAGCATTTGGTGTCTGAAAGAAGCTGGTCAAGAAGCCTTAGTAAACAATGAAGAATGACTCTGGAGAAGAGCCAGGGCTCTTCGAGGAATGTTCCAGGTCCCATGCTCTCCTGCCTTAGAGGCCTTATCCCAGATCCTCACAAACATTGTAAGTCTATTGGGTGGTACAATTGGCCTCCATGTTCTCCAGTATATTATTACTATTATCATTTTGCTTTATGTATTTGTTTACTGTAAAATGTAAAATTATTTTCTCATTTTGGCTTAAACATTATTTATGATGGGTGAATTTTTGGCTAGCATATGCATACTCAGGAAGCCTCATGGGATGAGAAAATTACAAATAATCATTTCGATCATGATTTTCTTTGATAAATAAAAAACTGAACAATTAATGAAAACTGACATAATATTGCATCTTGTAGACCTTCAATTAGATGCTAATTTCAATTTGATATCATCTTCTCGTGTTTGGAGCCATGTTTCCTTGTTGTGCTTTTTAGCTCTAGAATGTTTGGAAGGCTCTTTGTAAAACCCTGAGATAGACCTAAAAAGCCCCTGGGTAAGCAGGCTCCAGAACCAGCAGCAGACTTCTTCCCCCAGACTGGAAGCCATCCTCAGGCCAGCGGTCGTCCTCTGAAGTCTCTGAGGATGACCTAATGGTTTGAATCCCATCAAGTAGACTTAAGAGTGTGGCTGAACATCAGCTGAGTGGATTAAGCAATTGGTAGTGGAACACTTCTCAGAAGCTTGGATCCTTCTTCTCTGTCCTGCCTTATTTTCTATGTTCTGCCCTCGACTTGCTTTCTGTCTCCTCCCGATGGCTTCATCTATTAGTGAAGTCAAAGGCTCTCTACACCCTGGACCAGTCTGCTGATGCCAACGAAGACATTTTAGGGATCAGTGAAGGCCTCCTAGAAGCAGGGTTGGCCATACATCTAGAATCAATTTCTACACATAGAAATCAAAACAATGGTGGAGAGAGTTTGATTAAAACAGAAAATCCAGTATGTTTGGTATACTTGTTTTCTTTACAGACCGTCATTGTAATATCAGAGTTGCCTGTGTGAGATGAGCTTTTGAATTTTTGTTCTTGGTATGGAAGTATGTAGTGGAGGGAGACCTCTAGAATATTCTTTTAGTGGCATGGTACTCTCTTGTAAATGTTCTTTCCCTGCCTGTGTAGCCGCTATCCCACCTACATCTTCATTGCGAGTCTTCTGTACATCCCTCCTCGACCTCTCCGGGCTGGTCCAAGTACTCATCCTTTTGTGCTCCCACTGACTTTAGTGGAATTCACACAACCATTAAAGCCATGTCCATCTTTATTTGGTGTGGTTTGTTTGTTTGTTTGTTGAACTTCTGGTTCTCATAGTGAGTTCTTTGTGGGTTAAGCCTGGACCTCTTCCATTATCTGTCTTTAATTCAAGCATAGCATTGAGCACTCAGAATGGGGTAAAGGGTGAGTTAATTTTTCAGAACCCAAGGGCCCCTCCTTGTGTTCTGATGTTGATTTCTGACATGACCATTGTCATGTAGAAACCAGAGCAGCTGTGATTACCCACAATAGACATTCAGATGATCGCTGTATTTATAGCCCTGCACGGAAGCAGGGCAGTGTCATCTTTGTCTAGCCAAGTCAGGGAAGACTGCATGCTTCATCCGTTTCCAAGAAATCATGATGAACCCTGACGACACATCCTGCAACATCTATTCCTCCCAAGGTCACCAAATCGTAAGTAATCAGATTTAAGATCTACCACCACCACAGGTATTAAAAAAAAAGAAGATGAAGAAGCAAAGGTGCAAATAGGAATAAATTCTTCCCACAGTGAAAGTAAAACAAATCAATATCACTTCTCAGTGCCCAGAAATGCTTAATAGGCAAAGACCACTGCCAAATTATTAAAAAAAAAGTTTGAGTGGCAGAGAATTCAGATGTAAGCTGCAGGAATGAAGAGCCCAACAGCTTTTCTCATCTCGAGAAGAGAGAACTCTGTCTTCTGTATTAGATGAATCTCAGTCTGTGAGACTCCTAGAAGTGCTGCTACGGTTCCTAGGCCTAGCTGGGTCATACCAGCTGCTCAGGGTGGCCAGCCACTTCCAGCTGAGGTTGGAGATATCTCTTCTGGCTCTTGCATTATCTTGAAAGGCTCTGGAGGGCCATTAGCCCCCCTCCCACCCCCTAGTTCATCAACTCATGCACCACTGTTGGATTAGAATAGGCTCAAGTTCCTGCTGACACCCTGCCTAGGTTTCAAGACTCCTTAGCAAGCTCCTTCCTAGGCCTTTCCTCTCAGGTTCAGTGCAGGATTTACTGGACTCCTGTGTGTCGCTCTCAGCCTAGACTGGTGCTCTCTCCTCTTTAAACGCATTGTCTGTATCGTACAGCCCAATTTAAATTTGACCCTTCACTTTTCGGAAGTCACTGACTTGCCCTTATCTTCTTCTACCCCTTGACTATGGACATGTAGAAAGTAACTCATAGTAATTGTGCATATAAATGGGCACATTGGAATGTTGTCTTCTGGACATGACATAAGCATTGCCATCTTGATCTAAGGGCAGTTGCTTAGTCACAAAAGACACAAAATCAGGCCTATTAACATCTCCTCACAGAAGGATAAGGGGGGTTCATCAGAATCTCATTTGAGATTCCCTCCTTCTCCATCAACTGCAGAGTCTTGTAGCTGTGCATGGTCTCAAGGGCTGCTAGGGTTCACAGGGCACAGAACACTGATGCAGCTGTGTTCGATTCTCCCCTGCTTCTGTAAATAACCAATAAACACATTGTTTCACTATTCTATATTTGTATGAAATAATTTCTTTGGTTAGTTTCTTGTCAGGTAAATAGCATTTCTTTGTGTCTCTCATCAGGAATATTGGCTTCTAGTCCTTTATTGTGTCCTTGTCAGATTTTGGAAACACGGTAATACTGGCCTTAGAGATGGAATTTGAAAGGGTACTTTCTAATTCTTTCAAAAAGATTGGAAATTAGCATTTAATTTTCTTTAAGTTTGGTAAAATTCAACAGTGAAGTCAGGGCCTTCTATTATGGATCATTATTATTACTTGCTATTTAGGTCTCTAACTTTTTCATGTGTACAACAGTTTGGTGTTAGAGGCCTGTATAATATTGTGTCTACTTAGCAGAATAACAGTAGTAGGTTCTTACTCTAGAACCCATGACAGGATCTTGGGCCTGGCAGCAGGGTCAGATACAAGTTTTATCTTGTGGCTCAGACCTTAAATCCAGGCAGAAAGTGGTTGGTCACTTCCATGACATTTATGCCACTATCACACCAGTGGGCATATCTTGCCAGACTGTTTGCAGGGTTTGTAGCTGAGTAAGACTGATGATCACTTTTTTTTTCCTGCTACCATGAACAGCATTAGCATTATGAGAGCAATCCAATGGGGTTGACGCTTTCAGGTGAGTAGGAGCTTGATATCTCTGTGGCGGTTTGGAAGAAACTGTTCCCAAAGGAGTGGCACTCTTAGAAAGTGTGGGTTTGTTGGAGTAGGCATGGCCTTGTTGGAGGACATGCATCATGGTGGGGAGTGGGGTTTGAGGTCTCCTTTGCTTAAGCTAGGCTCTGTGTGACAGTTGCTTCTGCTGCCTGTTGATCAAGATGCAGAACTTTCAGCTTCTTCTCCAATCCCATATGTATCTGCATGTTGCCATGTTTCCCGTCAAGACAACCATGGACTAGACCTCTGAAACTTAAGCCAGCCCCAATTAAATGTTTCCTTTATAAGAGTTGCCTTTTTATGGTGTCTCTTCACTGCAATAGAAACCCTAACTAAGCATAGCCCACAATGTTTAGAGGTTTCTCGGCACTCATAGACCAGCCTGCCCACAGCAGGTAACTAATTCCTGGCACTGGGCTTTGTTAGCCTTTGTTATCTAGGAGAGGTATTGTGGGAGACTTTTCATCTCCAAAGCCTAACAGGACAAGGGAATGAGTAAATAAGTTGTGTTTGTACAGGGAATTCTGTTTATCTGAAAATAAATGAACTAAAGCCGTACAGAGGAATTTCTTGAACACAGTAGTGTTGGAAACTTTATAAATGCCATCCATAAAGTTGTTTATTTTTATTTTGTGAGTATGAGTGTTTGGTTGCATGTATTATGTGCTCCACATGCATGCCTGATACTTGAGGAGGCCATGGATCCCCTATAACTCTAGTTACAGATGGTTGTGAGGTGCATGTGGGTACTTGGAACTAAATGTTGGTCTTATGCAGAAGCAGAAAGTGCTTTTAACCACCGAACCATTTTCTAGTCTTCATTTATAAAGTTTAAAAGCACACATATCGATTAGAGGAATCTATATAATAACATATAAATATATATGTGGAAATAAAAAGCTGCTAAATTCAGGATATACAATATTAAACACAGGAGAAGAGTGAGCAATGGGGAAACACAGTACTGGCAATATTTTGATTCTTAACTATGAGGTGGGTGCATGCATAATCACTGAATTATTTGTACATCTAGGTATGGTATAACTATAGCTTGAAAATATTCTTTTGTAACGTTTTTTATCAATAATTAAGTATTTCATATAATGTTGATCATATTCTTTGATTTAATTTTTGATGCTTTATAACTTATTTCCAAAAGCCATTTTTAAGACTAAAAGTATAATTAAATAATTTACCCCCTTCTATTTTCACCATCAAACCCATCCCATGTACTCCCCCTTACTCCTACTCAAAATCATGGCCTCTCCTTTTGTTGTTATTCTTGACTGTGTGTGTGCAAGCATGTATGTGTGTCTATGTGAATGCACACACATGATACCACCTTCTTAGTCCGTCTATTGTTACTTTATGCTTATAATTTCAGGTCTGTCATTTGGTACTGGCTAACAAATTAGGAGGTATATCTCTGGGGAGGGCTATTTCTTCCATTCTAGATATTCCTTTGTTGCCTCTAGTTCTTTGACTATTGATGGGGCCTGTGAGACTTCCTCTTTCAATGTTATTAGGACTGTTGGTGTTGTACCTCTCTGGTCTTTTCCAGGCAGCCACCTGCACATACTCCTGCGCATGCATTCTCTCTCTTTCCCTCCTTAGAGGAAGTAAGGTATAAATAGTGCAGCAAAACAGAGTGACAACAGGAAGGAACTGTGGAGTAGGAATGATTTGATTGACAGAGTAATTTCAAAAGTACAACTTGCCTAGGCCAAGTAATATACAAAATTAAAAAAATATATTTGTGTTTAATGATTTATCCTTATTAGATAGCTCAACCTCCTACTTTCTCTTTAGTGTTTGGCTTTTGACAAGTGGTGTTCATTAACATCTTCACCAGAGAAGGAAGAGCTCAAATCAGTCCCTTTGGATTCTAGTGAAGATAATTTAGTAAAGGGCTCAGTTGGGGAGGAGTTGGAAACAACTCATTTAAATGAGATTTGGAATTACCCTGGGTTTAAAACGATAGATTTTTGAATAAAAACATAACACAGAATGTGTAAATTATTTTAGGTGCTTCTGGAATTAGCAGAGTTTTTGAATAATATGTAAAAGCCATTTCTATCCATGGCTTTAAGAAAGTAGACTGCGGAGATGTTTGATGTAATTGTTATTCTGCACATAAGATCTCTTACCACTAGGGAATGGGCATGGAGATTTTTTTTTCTTAATAGCAGGTGTAGATTTATAAAGATTCCTCCACTCTCCTTCCTGGAGCCCATTTGGACCACGCATATCCATTAGCAAGACAGTAACTATAACAAAATGCATAAATATACTAAATACAAGAGAATCTATTGTGTGCTATGTGCTGCTCTGGGCCTTAAGGGAGATTTCACTAAATTCTTTTAACTCCCATGAAAAGTAAATTTTATTACTTCCATTATTTTGTGGATGAGGAACTGAAGAGGAAAAGAATTTCATTGTAAGTTTGAGAACTGGGGTTGAAAAGCAAGATGTTTAATTTCAAAGCCTGGACTCTACTTTTTGGTGTAACCTTTAAGAAAGACTTATAGTCCTAAATGCAGAATCATTTCAATCCCATGAAGCTGCATTTCCTGGCCCAAAAAGCAACCTCTTCTTTATTTTATGATGCTTTGTGTGGTCATTTCACAGGAGACAATAGGAAAAGGCTATTGTGGGGAGTACAGCAGTATGTCAGTTAGACGTTCTGAAGGTCTGGAACGAATTGGGAATAAAATTGTGGCTACATGTTGATATCTTTCCTTTGTAAACATCCCTTGTTTCTAAAACATCCACAGTGACTGTTGTTGAGTATTATTTAAATAAGCAAGTGTCCTAGTTTCAGGAAGCAGAGAGTTTTTTTTTTTCCCATCAAATTTACTGCACATCTGTTTAAGGGATGTAGCAACACTGTGCATAAATCTCCAATCAAAATATTACAGAACAAGCCAATTTTATAATATTAAAAATGTATGTGGCCAGACACAGTGTGTAGAAAATAGGATATTGCCATGCGGTACTTTTCTGTTCTGCTTATATTGGACTCTTTAGCCTCAAATTATATCTTGTTAAAAAATCTACCAGACAAAAATGGAGTTTAACTTGGCTCAGAACAATTAAACTGATGTAGTATAAGTATGTCTGTATAATATGCCAACATTGCAAATGTATTTTATAGCAATGGATTTTTGTAGCATCTTAAATAGATTTTGAAACATTCAAATTATATATGCATTACATGGGATGATGTTTTATGGGTATTGGATAATATCCTAATGTCAAAGAATTAAAAAACTCCTTTCCTAGAAAATAGTTAAATTTTTTATAAGCAATAAGGAATCTCGATTTGCAGGATTCCTAGTAAACACTGCTACTCTATTTTGTTGGGCAAGATTGGCATATGAATGGAATCCAACTTAGGCGGGAAGCTGCCTGATGTCCTCAGGTTTTGGAATAGGACTGTGCCATTATCTTCTGTGAATTATCACTACTTCATCTACACTGTACCAGTGTTGAGATTTGTGATTGCTTTCTAGTTACAAGAGAACTATTACGAATCTTGCACATCTCAGAGCTAGAAACCTAGAGCAATGAAAACTCTCAGGATCTTATGAGGACGACCCTAGCTAAGACTCCTAGCAGAAAAGAATATGGAGCCTGAACTGGTCATCATCTATAGCCAGGAAAGACTTCCAGTCGAGGAATTCGGATACCAACCCACCCACAAATCCTTTGACCTACAATTTGTTCTGCTTATAAGACCTGCTGGGGGTAAAAGTGGTACAGAAATTGTGGGAGTAGCTAATCAGTAACCGGTCCAGTTTGAGACCCATAACATGAGAGGGAACTCACTTCTGACACTGCTGGAGAGTCAGGACCCAGAGGCTGGATAACTCAGAGATCCAGGATAGAACCAAACATGACTTGAAAGAAAGAAAGAAAGAAAGAAAGTCAATGAAATGATTCCTAATGATATTTTGTTATACTCATAGTTGGTGCCTAACCAAACTGTCATCAGAGAGGCTTCACTTAGCATCTGGTAGAAACAGATGCAGAGACCCACAGTCAAACATTAGGCAGACCTCAGGGAATCCTACAGAAGAGGGGGAGGAAGGATTATAGGAGTCAGAGAAGTCAAGGACACTGCAAGAAAACCCCCAGAATCAACTGATGTGGGCTCACTGAGACTGAACTGACAACCAGGGAACCTGCATGGGACTGACCTAGGCCCTCTGCATGTATGTTACAGTCATGTAGTTTGTCTTTGATGTGGATTTTTCCTCTGTATGCTGCAAATACCATTGGTGAATAAGGAAATTGCCTTGGCCTAAGGGCAGAACTTAGATAGGCAGGAAAAACTAAACTGAATGCTGGGAGAAAAGAGGTGCAGTGAGGGAGAAGCCATGTAGCTTCACCAGATACAGATGTCAGAACTTTACTTGGTAAGCCACAGTCATGGCAATACACAGATTACTAGAAATGGGTCAAATTAAAATGTAAGAGTTAGTCAATAAGAAGCTAGAGCTAATGGGCCAAGCATTATTTTAAATAATACAGTTTTTGTGTGATTATTTCAGGTTTAAGCAGCTGCGAAACAACAAACAGCCTCCCTTCCAATAAAATTGGCACTCATGTAGCCAACTAAAATTCACTTAAAACCTGAGAAATCTTAAAAAGAAATCCTAGACACAAAAGAATAGAGTTAATCATGGTTTGGTAGCAGCATTTTCTTGGGTGGGCTCTGTTTGCTAGAAGCCAGCAGAGGCATGGGTCCTTTAAGAGAAGTTTTCCTGATTCAGCAGTAGCAGAAAACAGCCACACTGTTTTGAACTGGCTGAGGCTTCCTGGGCTGTGCTGCCCAGGAAGTTCAGTCAGAACTCTGTCTCTTTCTGGAGGTCTGGCTATAGAGCATTTAAATGGAGTTTGTGAGTTGAGTACTACAACTTGCTTAATGGCAGCATAGACTGGCTGTGTGGCTAAACACGGGGCTGTGAGCATGGCTTTCAGAGGCAGCAAACAACTCCACTGGACTGGGCAGGGCAAGCAGGCAGTGCCGTATTTCCCCTAGCAGTGGCACCACTTAAGTTCATAAGAAGGGCTTAGCATTTTAAGAAGTACTTCTGGTCAGAAAATAATTATAAATACACAATAAAGACAAATTCAGATGGAAAAGACCTCTAAATGGGTTACAGTGTTGCATAAAAGTATGTAGGCTTGGGAGAGAGAAGAAAAAAAATATAGATAGTTGGAAAAGAAATAAATCATTTAAAAAATTAAACAAAGTTTTTAAAGAGACAGAGTACAGAAAGTATAGATTAAAAGAAGTAAAGAAAAATAAGCCATGTAAAGATGGAAAATTCACAGAGAGTTTGGGTTATGTATATTATTGTGTTTTCTTTGAATCTCTTGACTGTGAAGAAGCTAAGTAACCAATGTATATATTTTAAAGGTATCTTGACTTCAGAATTTGGGTCTAAGAATATGTTACTTTGGAAAAGAGGTTCTTGTTTTGTTTCCACAGAGGTTGAGAACCTGTCAATTCATTCCAGGCTAATGTGGTTTGATGAACCAAGACCCTATGAAAGGTCACCTTGAACACCCCTCAGAAAATTATTTTACCCAATAAATAGCAGGAAGCAGTTTGTAGAAAACTATACTTATATTTCCAAATATTATTTACAAGTGTTTGTTTATATTTAAAGGGGGATATGCTATAGAGATGGATACTTTGCATTAATATGGATTTTGGTTTATTGATACAAATTTAAGGTCAATTTTGTTATACTGTGTATATGTATTTCTGATCTTGATTAAGGTATTGTGTTTGTCCAACTCATTTAAAAATTCACTGTATAATTAAGAAATATAATAGTCAAGTATGTACTCATGTTAGGTTTTTTAGATATATAGAGATATATTTCAACTAGATAGGTATTCTTCAAACATTTCAAAGACCCATGGAATATGGCATTTAAATGTTTTAAGAAGTTAGGACTTTTCATGACATCTGCTCCTGGCAGCACCAATTACTTCAAGAGGAAGATGGGTATTGAAAAGACTCCTCATAGAGTTTGCTAGCCATTTGAGCAAAAAACTGCTCTTGCCTAGATTGCTTCATGGTATGCTGTAAAACTGGACATGCAGGACAAACAAAGAAATGACTGCTGAACTTGCCTAAAGGTGAGATCATACTTTGGGGTTCCTGCTTCATGAAAGAGTCTATGACATATTCTTCAGGACACAGAAGAAAGTGACTAACAAACTGCCAATATAGTTGGAACTTTCTTTGAAATTTCCTGTTTCATGGAAAAGTCTGCCGAATATGAATGTCCCAATGGTACAGAAGAACTCTGGGTGACTATTCAGGCAGTGAGATGTCTCTGTCAATTCTAAAGTTCTGGAAGTTGCTTATAATGCACTTTCTGTTTACTTAGGTAGTATTACATCCTTCTGGAGTCTTCGGTGGAGTTGAAGAATTTATAGTTATAGTTTTCCTTAGTTATGATAAAAGGTAAAGTAGATATAAATATTGTATCTGTAATTCTTGATTGATATGTTTTATTTTATGTAATTTTACTATGCTAAAGTTAAAACCTTCATTTTCATTTAAACAGAGAAGGGAAGGTGATATGGGATTCCTCTCTGTATGCTGTCAATACCATTGGTGAATAAAGGAACTGCTTTGGCCTGTTGATAGGGCAGAACTTAGATATGTGGGGAAAACTAAACTGAATGCTGAGAAAAAGGAGGAGCAGTGAGGGAGAAGCCATGTAGCCCCACTGGAGACAAATGCCAGAACTTTACCCAGTAAGCTACAGCCTTGTGGTGATACACAGATTACTAGAAATGGGTTAAATTAATATGTAAGAGTTTGCCAATAAGAAGCTAGAGCTAATGGGCCAAGCATTATTTTAAATAATACAGTTTCTGTGTGGTTATTTCAGGGATAAGCAGCCAGGAAGCAACAAACAGCCTCTCTTCCAACAGGTCTCCTTCTGGGACTCCTAACAGTGGGAGAAGGGTCTGTCTCTGACTCTGTTGTCTTCTTTTGGAACTTTTTCCTCCTATTAGCTTGCCTCATTCAGCCTTAATAGGAGAGGAGGTACCTAGTCTCTGCAACTTGATGTACCATGGCTGGTTGATACCATGAGAGGCTTACCCCTGTCTGAAGAGAAACTGAGGAGGAGTGGATGGGTGTGGGGGAGGTAGGTGGAAGGAATGGGAGGAGAGAAAGAAGGGAAAACTGACCCAGATATAAAAATAAATGAATAAAAACAGAACCTTCCATATCTCATTTAAATGCCCCTATGAGATGATTCTTCACCCCATTTTATAGTTGAAGAACCTGGGGTTTGAAAGTTAATTGATTTTGAGACCTCTGGGCTTAACGTCTTCGCACAATACAACACATTTATCGTCTTATACCAGTTGCATTATCCTAAATACTTCTTGTACTTGTTCCACATATATCAGAAAAACTGTATCACAAACCAAAAAGCAAGTGGCTCTCTCAAGGTCATCAGTGATGGGATAAGGCTTTGGACAATGAACTAGAGTTTTCCACTAAATTAAATAGAAACCTGCACTGTGAAACAAAAATCTCTCAATTGCTTTTTTCCTGTGAAAGAACTCAAAAGAAGAGATGAATGACCAAGAAGGGAGTGTGAAAAAGATTAAGGAGAAAAACTTGGAATTTTTTCCCCATCAAGCCAGTCTCTATGGGCTTACATCCAATTCTGGGGAAGAGAGAAGCTAGAATCAGGATGTGGGATTCACACAAATGTTGGAAATGTCTGGAAGCTTTCTTGTAAAATTATATAGTTGTGTGATGGTACTAGATGTGTGTGGATGTTGGGAAGTTTTAAATCTCTTGAGTGGCTTGTCTTCAGCTCCAAATGGTACTATCAAAGAGACATACAGAGTAGTTTTATACACGTGTGTTGTAGAGTATTATTTTAAGATGTGTTACATTTGTTTTTGCTGTGAAATATTTAATGATGCAAAGATGTGTTGCATCTGTCTAACTCTGTAAAGCTGTGTTACTTTGCCTGTCTAAAGCACCTGATTGGTCTAATAAAGAGCTGAACATCCAATATCAAGGCAGGATAAGGAATAGGCAGGGCTGGCAGGCAGAGAATATAAATAGGAGAACTACGAGGGGAAGGAGATCAAGGAACATGAAAAGGAGGAGAGGAAGAAGACTCCAGGAGACAGTCAACCAGCAACACAACAAGTCATGGAGAAAGAAGTAAAAAAATAGAGAAATAGAGAAAGATAAAAGGCCAGAGGCAAAAGATAGATGGGATAATTTATGTTAAGAAAAGCTGGCTAGAATCAAGTCAAGCTAAGGCCAGGCGAATAAGACTTGGTGTGTTTTATTTGGGAACTTGGTGGTGCCCCACAAAGAGTAAAGAGCCAAAGAGTAAAATAAACAACCAACCACACACATGGATATAGTTGTATCTCGCAATGGAGGAGTCAGCTTTTGGTGGGTACCTTGTGGGCAACATTGCTAATGGGACTGGAGCAAAAGAGACAAAACACTGGCTGCAATATAGAAGTGAAAGGCTGCGTTCTTCCAGAAATGTCCAGAAAGGTTTGAGGAGGCATAGCACTGAGATAAAAATAGAGATAGAAACTACAATTAATGACCACATCTTGAGAACATTTTAAAAGGGAAGCACCCCTATCCACCTTTGGAGGGTAGGGGTTGTTATAGGTATTGGAAGTTAGAGGGATCAGAGAGAAAAGTATGGGTTTTGGTCATAGGGCTGTGAAGTAAGGTCAGCATGAACAGAGGATTCTAAAAATGGCTAGAATCAGATGAGAACAGAAAGCAGGTGGATGTAAGTCCCAGGAGGTTGAAGTTGTATGACTTAAAGATTTTAGAACAAGGCAATAGGGACAGCAGAAGCCAGTGTCAAGAAAGAGAGTGAGAAAAGAGACTTGCAATACACTGGTTTACACTGGTCCGGAGCTTTAAATTCAGGGATGCTTACCCAGCTTAGGGTATAAGTTTTGAAAAGCTCACTGAATTAGTTCTCTGAACATTCAATCCAGCATATCAGCTTTACAGTGAAGTAAGAGAGCGGGGAGAGGCCAATTGGCTGGGAATCCCAGCGGAAAAGAGAACAGGTGTTATGCGTGTAACTGAGTGAGGGAACTGGAGAGTGGGGCTTTGTGTGATTTAGACAGTTTACTCTTTGGGCATGAAATAATTTCTGGTGAAAATGATGTCTCTTGAGTAGAGCCAATCTCTGTGATTGAGAAAAATCAGAGTTTGCTTGACTATATTGGTTGGGAGACTGTCAAGACAGTGATACAAAGACATCATGCAACGAAGAGCTGCAGGGATGGGAGACAATTGAGCCGAGGATGGCAACCATGCCACCAGAATGAGATCCCGGGTCTGATGGTGGTCTGGGAGTTGGAGGCAAGCGGATTCAGGGCCTGACTTCTAGTTCTGAATGAAGTGAGCGGGTATGACTGTCCACTTGTGGTGGCGACAGGAGAAGGTTCTCAAGGGACGACCACATTGTGATGAAGTGTAAAGAGACACTCGCTGAAGAAGTTAAGGACATGGGGGGTTATTAGACATGGACTAGAGACTTTGGAGAGTACAGGGCAAGGATTTGGGAGGTGTGAGTTTCAGAAGTGGGACAATGGGAGAAGAAATTCCTTTTCTCTGTTCATCCCCTCCCCTATGTCTTCCTCCAACGGGATCATGTCCCTCTTATTCCCTTTCAAATTCATGGCCTCTTTTCCTTTATTATGACTGCATATATGTATATATGCATAAATATATAAATCCATCCCTCAGAGTCCATTTAATGTTGCTTGTATGTATATAATCGGATTTATCTCTTTCCTTTCCTCTCTTCCACTTAGTCTAGTTTGGCCACTCAGCCTTCATGTTATATTCCCCTCCACCCGGAGGCCTGATCACCCACCTCATGTTGGACTAGATGTGGCATCTCTTATAGAACTTTACAATTGTCAACACCTCCTTCTCTTAAAATTCTCTTTTATCACCTGTGTCATTAAACTAGCCACATAATGTGTGCTCCTGTTTTATAGAAAGTCTCCAAGGGCAATCAGTTCAGAGAAACATTCAGGCCAGACTCATGTCTTTTTTTTTTTTTTTTACCATCACATCCTCAGTATCTTTCATGATAGCTGGCCCATAGAAGAAACTCGATAAGTATTCAGAGAATTATTGAGATAACAGCAACTGAATTAGGTTAGTGCTGCAGGGGACGGAAGTGAAGAAATAGATTCCAGGGGCACAGTGCAAGAGAACTGATAGAAGCTAGGAAATTTATTAATGAGTGTGCATGAGTGCACAGGAATGTGCACATTTAGTGGAAGAGCGGAGACTCAGAGCCTTCCAGGTCTCAGGCAAGAGTCTAATTCTTAGCACAGACAGAGAAGAAACGTGGAGGTATAATGGGAGAAGAAACTATGAGTTCAGGACCAAGGCTGAGATAAGAAACATAGATATCAAAGAAACAATTGAAAATGGTTGCCTGGGGTTGGAGGTGGTAAATTAAAAGCAAAGGAAATCAAAGGAGAAAAGAGGAACAAAAGGAAGAATCTGGAAGGTTATAATGCAAGAACAATTACTGGAGACTTTCCTTCTCTCCTGCAGGCATGTAGGAGGGGAGGATTCTTATTTGTGGCCATTATTATTCTCATTAGTACAAGGGTGCTACAGGTTTGCTTAGGCTGAATTTTGTTTTCATGTAAAACACCGTCATTTCTATTACATCGTCTTAGATCCAACACTCTTGAAAGGGGGTGGGTGGGTGTTGCAGATGAGAAAGAGGTGCACAACCTCTTTAAAATCACAACCTAGACAGAACAGCCAGGGGAATGGCCCTTGCTCTTTGTATTGCACCTCCCTGCTACCTCCCAGAAAGCAGAGGGCAAGGGGAATAAGAGTCTTGCATGGGTGGAAAGGCTTCTTCTTTGTTCTCATTTTCAGCAATGTACTATAGATTTGCAAGACTGCTGTGGATGTCTGTGATTCTCCAGTCTTTGCAGTCTTTGTCACAGCGAGAAGTCACTTTGGCAATCTGCCAACCTGGTGTGACACTTGGCCATTTGTAACAGCAAGGTTACAATTTTGCCAACAGCTCCATAGTCTCATCCCTGAGACCCTTCTTGCTCTTGGGTGGACACTATCTATGTTCTGTGATTCACTTGTTTCTGAGTTTGTCAGTTAAGTAGAAATGCCTTATGGTTTGCCACATTTCTGCCCCCTTTTCCTACGTTCTAAAAGAAAATTGGGGCTAAGAAATTCTTTTAATTTTCATTCAATCCAATATGCTTTCTAAGTTCTATTTTGATTTTTTTATTTGATCAATGAGTTATTTAGAGCTGTTTTATTTAATATCAAAAAGTTTGGCACTATTTCCCGTATATACTACCTTAAGATATTTTGAAGTATATTTGTTGACAGCTTCAATGTGAATCTAATGTATTTTGATCAGGTTCTCTCCAATTACTCTCGTATTCCACTCCCACACTGTCTAAACTTCTTCCCACCAAGTCTCTCTCTTTCGTGTTTTTAAAAATGGTGCACGAAGTTTAATTAGGGATGCTTGCATGAACACGGGCATGGGGCTATTTTCTGGAGTATAGACAACTTACCAGTTGGTAGGTCACTGAAGAAAAATGACCCTTCTCCCCCAACAGCCATCAACAAATGCTCTTGAGTGAGAGGAAAGGCTTCATGACATTTCCTGCTCCTGATATAGACTTTTCAAATTTAATTTTCATTGTGGTCAGAGAATGACTTGAATCTTTTAAAATTTAGTGGGATGTTTCTTAAAATAACCAAAATGTGTGTGTGTGTGTGTGTGTGTGTGTGTGTGTGTGTATGCATGTGGAGGGCTTCATCTTTGGGGGAATCACATCTATGACAGTCAACCAGCCATGCCTGGACGAGCAATTTCCTACTCTAGAAAGACGATATCCAAATGGGTTGCTTCTCATAACACCTCTTGCTTCCTGTCTTCATCCTCAAAACCTTTATACCCCTCAACACCCACACAGGCCTCTGCAGAGCAGGCATGAAATTCACTTGGCCTATTTGACAGAGTGGGAAGGAGGAGTATGGGGTTAGGCTGAATAAAGCCAGAAGAGAGAGGGAAAGGACTGGAAATAAAGTAGTAATCTAAGGAAGGCTGAGCCGTGGCTATAAAGAGATATTTTATTTTTTTGGCTCATAAACTGACTCAGAAGGCAATTCCAAAAATGTTTTGAGCAACGGGAACACTTCTGGATGAAGAGTGTAGCCCTAGAGATTACTTTGAATGACAACACTTACTTGAATATATGAGTTCCAGAGTGTTTCAGGAAAAAAAAATTAATCATTATTTGTAGTTAGACATGTAACCATTTTGGTGAACATTTTAAACCCAGCACAGCACATACTTGAAGCAATTATTCCTCTGATCGCTGCTTTCAGACAATTTATGTCAAAATAGCTTTCCTGTCTAGTAATGACATCATGGATGTTTTCTCACAGTTTCCTGGTCACCTTTAGTTATTAAAAGTCTGGCACAAACTTATTCAATTTCTAGTCTGGTTTCTGCAATTGACAACAACTTGAGGATCTAAAGTGAGGAAAGGAAAGAATTTCTTCCCTCCCCTCCCCTCCTTCCTTTGCATTACTTTATCTTCCAGCAGGTTGGCAAGAGAGACAGAGATTAACAGACAGCTCAGATTCTGCTGTTGCTTATGATCCAGTTCTGTAAGCCAGGTGTGTGTGTGTGTGTGTGTGTGTGTGTGTGTGTGTGTGTGTGTAGGGAGAGGGTCTTTATGAGGAGTCCATGTGAGGGGCAGACTAGTGCCAACATTTCCTCGTTGGTTGCTTGCTTTTATAGTTCTGAAGATCTGTGTTTAATGGGAGTAAATTTCCACACCTTTTTTCCTTCTCTCTTTAGTTTCTAAGAATAATTGTTGATTCCTCCCTGCTATTTAGCCTGGAGGATCATATGGACCTAAACTGAAGGGAAGGAGAAACTGGTGACTCTTTTCTTCTTTATAATAGCCAGAAGTGTTAAATCTTGCTATGATAACCAAACTCCTCCAGATTGTAGTAGATTAAGACAACACAGGGCAGTTCTTATGTGGAGTGCTTCTCTATTGTTTGCTGGCAGAGAGACTGTGCTCATGAACATTCACCTATTCAAGCCACCATGAGAATGGTACAGGCACCGTGGGAAAAAGAACAGGCTCTAGAAGGTTTTACTGACAATTTGACACTCTGACCTAGAAGTCCCCAACCAAATAAGTCCTGACAGAATGTAAGAGTGGGGACATAGGACTCCACTGTATGACCATAGAGGACAAACTATAGCTCAAATGATTGCTATACTAACTCTGTTATAAGCCTCCAATGGTTCCCCCTTGCTTCTCCTTTGCTCCTCTAACTTCTGGTAACATAGAGAGGTTGGGGGGCACAGAATGTAGGCAGTGAAGATGGGCAGAACCTCCAGCATCCATCCCTTACCAAGAAGCCATTTTCAGTTGATAGTTTTGGGGGGAAGGACAATCACTGTATTTTGAGGCTATGGCCATTGATGGGATTCTATGCTGGCCCCACACCCATGCATGTATGGGCAGCACTAATTAGAATTAGTGTGTTATTTAAAAAGGAAAAAACCCAAACACATGTGAAGTTAAAAGGGAGAGTGTTGGGGTTATAGGGGGAGATAGAAGGAAAAATGGAGGTAGATATGATCACAAGTTCCTGTACATATATATGAAATTCCCAAGAATAAAGAGGACTTTGACAATGATGCAGTAGAGGACAAAAGAAGAAAGTTCAAGGCGTAGACTTGGTTTGTATCTGTTGAGACTCAAGTACGCCATGTGTAGGTGAAGGATGAAGGTGAGTTCAAAGGTCAGGGGGAAACTGCTGACCTTGGTGGACCGAGGGGAGTCTGGGAAAACTGGCCTTGTCTTAAAAGCACCTGAGTGTCAAGTGATGTGATTGCAACATCTATCCTTACGGTGGGGGGAAGTTCCTAGTGAGAAAAATGGATCAAACTCAGAATTAGGAAGCAGCTGGTGTGAAATCTGAAAGCCTTTTAAAATTCCAGCACCAAAGCGAGGGAGTTTTGTCACCCATTTGCTGTTAAAATGACACCATCACGCCGTCTCACCCTGTGTGACGTTTCTTCCTCGGCACTTTCGTTCCGGAAAGTTCTGAATCTCCCTAGACCACCACATCCCACCCCACATTCATTTCTCCCCTCTGCACCACTGTCCTGGGAGACACTGCATCTCAGTTACATCGTCCTGGGCTGGACTGGGTGGCGGTCTGGGGGCAACATCCATTACTCTCAGAAACTCACTAGTCATGGATCTCGCTAATATCAGAACAAAAGCAGGACAGGAAGAGTTTATGGCCATGCCTGGGGGCTAATAAGATTATATGAAGGAACTTTGATTTGTGTTCACTTCATCTGATTTTAGTCAGTGAGATATTTAGTAACTTTTTGGTATTTGGTGGAGCTAGGGGAGCAATGTGTCGATTCTGGAAACAACGTCTGAGACATATGGATTTGAGCTCCTTAGGCAGCAGGAAGTAGTTTGGGGAAGACAGATGTGGGGGAGGGACAACTGAACAAGCCCTGATCCCTTACAATTCATACATGACAGCCTCTCCGCAAATATTTTGCAAAAGGATTTTCTAGATGAACTTCAGACTGTAATAGGCTCGGTTGTATGGCTGGAAGAGTCAAGAAAATGATTTTTCAAAAAAAAAAATGATACTTTTTTCAGATGACATTTAGACCTGCAGTCTCTTTCACTAGCTTGTCACTTTGCTTCATTTGTTTTGATCAGACACAGAGAAGAAAGACAGTCCGAGGGTAGAGGACTAGAGCATGCAATCCAGGGTCTGCCATAATACAACCCAGAACCTAGCCAGTGTCTGCCTCTCTTACAGATGTGATAGCTCTCATGCAAACCCCAGTTTAAAATACTACTCCCATTAAAATAAGCACCACCTGGTCTGGAGAGTTTTTCACCTAGATCTCCTCTCTTGGCTGAAGCCCGCGTCTCTATAAACACAAGAACTGCATGAGACTTTCTGGTTCTTATTCCATTCTATCGTTCACAAATGTTCATTTGAATTTTTCAGACCTTATTTTTACATCTGTAAACACAATCTTCAATACAAAGAAAACTTTAATGTGATTTTCCTTTTTTATTAGTTTTTTTCGGAGTTTCCCATGATGGGTTTTGATAATATTCACCCACCCCTCTCAGATCCACCTCTCTGTTCCCCACTCATTCACAATTTTGTCCTCTTTTTTTTTTTTTTTTCACCAGCTAAATCCAATTTAGAGGCCTGTGTATCCTTGGGTGTGTCCCTCCACCGGAGTGTTGTAGACTTACCTGGGCCAACACTTAGAGGAAATGGATTCTCTGAGCAGCTGTCAACTGCTAGGAACTCCCCAGCTAGAAGTAGAGCTTTGTTTCCACATTCCCTCTTCATGTTGGAGCTTGATCTGTCTTGAGCTCATGCAGGGCTTGTGCATGTTGCCACATTGCTATGACTTTGTCCTTGCAGCTGCCCTGCTATGTCCTGAGGATACTGTTGCTTTGCATTCATCCCCTCTGTCTGCCTCTTGTAACCTTTCTTCCACCTCTTCAGGGATGATCCCTGAGCCTCTGGAGATGGGGTTGCGATATAGATGTCCCATTTAAGCCTAAGAATTCCCTGGCCTCTTATCCCTAACATCTTGTTTTGTCTCTGTGTTAATTTGGCAAGGGTTGAGAGATGCATTAATCCATGGAAATAATTATAAGTATTAGGAGTCAATTTAATATAGAATAATGGTACCAGGTTTTCCCCCTAGGGCCTGTGGCATCTAGCCATATACTCTTAGTCCAAATATGGTTCCCGGTATGGGTTTCATCTTATGGAGTAGTACTTAAAGCCAGGCAGAAAGTGGTTGGCTACTCCCATGGCTTTCATGGCACTGCTGCACCAGTAGGAATGTCTTGCTGAGTAAGTCACTGCTGTAGCTAACAAGATTCCTGGCTGGGTAAAAGTATTTTTTGGGATTACTCTTTTTAATGGTTACTTTTCCCCTCTAGTAGTATGTACAGCTCCTTCTAGCACTATGAAAACTAGCCAGTAGGAATAAAGCTTCCAGGTCAGTGCCGACTTCATAGTGTGTTTTGTGAGTCAAATACATGTTGTGCTCGGTAATAGGATCTTACTATCAAGTTTTGGAGGGTAACCAACAGTACTGGCAATAGTTTGTGATATTTGGGAGTCTATGGGACATCACTTGCTAAGAACTCCAAAAGGGGTAAGGGGTAGCCCATTCCTGGCACTGAAAATTTTATTTGCTATCCTATGGTATCTAGGAAGGGCATTGTCACTAAAGAGTTATTATGCTTTAACTCTCTCTCTCTCTCTCTGAAAACATATATATACAAATACACATACATATATACACACATACATAGAGTGTATATATGTATGTGTATTTGTATATATATGTTAATACATACACATACATATCTTAATATATTTATATGAATACATATATCTATCTATCTATCTATCATCTATCATCTATCATCTATCTATGAAGCTTATACAATAGTAGGTAGGCTTCCATATTACTTTTGTGGAATATGTTTAGTATTAGTTGTTCCTCCCATATTCCCTCTTTTACACTGTCCTTTGGACCCCCAGCCCAATTTAATTCTTCCAGTTTCATTGATCCTCTTTTAGTGTTTAAACCACTTCATTCTACTTCTCTTTACTTGAAAGCACCCCCACAGACACTTCCTGTTTTCCTGATCTCTACAAGTCTTCCAAATGAACAATGTATATCAGAAGGTTCAAAGTTAACATCCACAAATGACAGAAAACATGTAATATTTGTCTGGGTTTTCTTACTCAGCACGATTATTTCCAGCTCCATCCATTTAACTGAGAATTCCATAATTTTGTGTTAACAGCAGATCAATATTCCATTGTGTAAGTAAATATACCATATTTTATTGCCCATTCATCCCTTGATGGGATCTTGTCTGTTTCCATTTCCTGGTTATGTGTGAATAGAGTAGCAATAAATATAGATGGGCAGGTATCTATATAATAGTATATAATATATAAAGTTCTTTCAGTATATCCCATAGCTGGATCATATAGTAGATGTATTTCTAGCTTTTTGAGGAACCTCCACCTTGGATTCTGTAGTGGCTACATCAGTCTCATCTTTACTCTTTTCCCACACCCATGCCAGCATTTGTTGTCATTTATTTCTTTTTCATCTTTGCCATTCCAACTGTAATAAGGTTAAATCTTGTACTGGCTGGTTTTGTGTGTCAACTTGACACAAGCTAGAGTCATCAGAGAGGAAGGAACCTCAATTGAGGAATGCCTCCATGAGATCCAGCTGTAAGGCGTTTTCTCAACTAGTGATGAATGGGGGAGGGCCCAGCTCATGGTGGGTGGTGCTACCCCTGGGTGGGTGGTCCTAGGTACTATTAGAAAGCAGGCTGAGCAAGTTAGGGGAAGCAAACCAGTAAGCAGCTCTTGCCATGGCCTCTGCATCAGCTTCTGTCTCCAGGTTCCCGCCCTGTTTGAGTTCCTTTTCTGACTTCCTCCAATGATCTGGAAGTGAAAGTCAAATAAACCCTTTCTTTCCCAACTTGTGTTTGGTCATAGTGTTTAATTACAACAACAGAAACCCTAAGACAAATCTCAGAGTATTTCAAATTTGCATTTCACTGATGCCAAAGGAAATGGAGTATTTTTAGGAACGTTGTTTGTCCATTTGTATTTCATCCTTCAAGAACTTTTATGTTTAGTTCATGTCAGTTTTCAATTTGGTGGTTTGTCTTGATATTTAATTTTCTGAGTTCTTTGTATATTTCAGTCTCTAACCTTCAGTCAGATGTGTAGCTGGTAAGATGTTTTTCCCGTTCTGTAGGTTTCCTCTTCACTGGAATGGTGGTGTTCTTTGCTATAGAGAAGCCTTTTAGTTTCATGAGCTCCCTTTTATTAGCTGTTGGTCAATGCCTGTGTTATCAGGGTCCTATTCAGAAAGTCTTTTTTTGTGCCAGTGATTTTGAGCATTGTGCTTTACTACTTTCTGTATCAGATTCAGGGTATCAGATCTCATGTTGAAGTCTTTGATTCATGTTGAGTTGGGTTTTATGCAGGGTGAGAGATAAGGATGGAGTCTCATTCTTCTACATGCAGCTATCTAGTTTGACCAGCACCATTTGTTGGAGATACTGTCACTTCTCCTCTGTATATTGTTGGTCTCTGTCAAAAACAGGGTGGTTTTAGGAGGGTGGGCTCCTGTGTGGGTCCCCCGCTCTGTTCCACTGATCAATGAATCTTTCTTTATGTTAGCTTCATGCTGTTTTTATTACTATAGCTGGCCCTATAGTATGGCTTGAAATCTGGGATGGTCATACCTCCAGCAGTTTTCTGGTTCCAGATCATTTTTGCTATCTTGTGTTGTTTGTGTTTCTCTATGAAATTAAGATTATTTATTTTCAGTTCATGTGAAGAATTGCTTTAATGCACTGTCATGGTGTAATATTTGTGCTCAGTGTAGGTGGCCAGCACACTCTAGCTTGGGCGATAGATTTGGCGTGCTATCTATATGGTAAAAGGTTGGTTTGGAGCACAGGAATAATCATTCTATCACTGTTGGTGGCTGCTGGCTTTCTTGCAGAGGCAAAGTTGAGCACAGCTTATGAAGCCCCAAATTTTTCCTGTTTATGGCCCTTTGCAGAAAATTTTTGATAGCCCTGGTCTAAATCACCTGGCCTAATAATGAAGAAGAACAATTTCAATAGCAATACCCTAGAACCTTAATTCCTCCCTCGTTATCTTTCTCTTTTCTCTCCATCTTCCCCACTTTAGTTAGGAATCCCCAGGGAGAGAGTGAGGAAATGATCACACCCTTTCATTTATAAATATTATTATGAGTCCAAGAAAGACTTTTGTTTGTGTATTTTATCTCTATATTTGAACTCCATCAAAAATAGGCATTCATCTATTTTTGAAATCTGCATTATTTTTATATATATTTTTATAAAATGTAGATTTCAGCTTGTAAATGTATATGTAATTTTAGCTTTTGAAAGTCATATTGAACCAGACATGGCAGTACACTCTTGTAATCTCAGCAATTTGGAAAGTGTAGGAGAGATCAGTCATGCGAGGTCATTAGGAGTTTGAGCCTGTGTTACCCAGAAGCCTGCTTCAGTGAAACAAAACAGAAGGATAGGTATTTCAATATCTACTTCTATTTTTATTTTCTAATGGCTGTGTTTTGCAAAGCTGTTGGGTGTCCAAACATAACTGCCAATTTTAATGCTATACAATACCCTACAGTGTGTGCCACCATCCTTTACTTCATGGGTGGCTGGTGGCCACATCTGTGCCTTCTTGGCCGTTACCTGCCAAGACCAGTAGCTGCCATGTGCCCCGGCTACAATGTTCCTTCAATTGTGCATTACAAATTGGTTTCTTTTTAGACCTGTGTGAAAATTTCTTTTAGATATATAATCTATAAATAGACCTGCCAACTTGTTTGGTATATTATATATTTTATAAGTCACACAAGACTTTCTCTTACAATGGCATTGATCTAGATTCCCATGAGAGAAGTACACAGAAGTTCCATTATACCTGCTCTCGCTTTTCAAATATGTGGCAATATCAGGTTTTCTAATTCTTCCAGTATAATTGGCATAGAGGAAAATCTCAATGTTTTTGCAATTTGCATTTTTCTGACTGCTGATGAGTCGAGTGTCTCTTAGTATGCTTCTCAGGTTTCGAGTTTTTTGTTGTAGGAATTGACTGTTTTCAGTAGTTACCCATTTTTCTAATGGAGATACATTCTTCTTGATGCCAATTTCAGTCCTATATTCTAGATAATAATCCCTTGCACTTTTAAATATTGAAAAACATCTGCCTTTTAATTAAAGTAGTCCAGAGTGTTTTAATGCATATAAATACTAATTTTTTTGTTGCCTAATATTTGTGATTCATTGAGTTAATGTTTTAGAATTTATACAAAACTTTCATTGAGGAAGTTACTATACTTATATAAGAAGCATAATCTGTGTATGTGTTTGTGTAGCTGTGATGAAACACTTCTGAGAATGATGGAAAGGAAGAAAGATATGTTTAAGTTCACAGGTTCAGAAGGTTCATATAATCCATGATTACTTGGTCTCATGAGCTTGGGCAGAACATCCTGGCAGTGGTGAAGATATGTGGAGGAGGATACTGTTTATTTCATGGTGTACAGGAAGCAGATAGAGAAATACAGGAAGAGGTCAGGGTAAGATATAACCCCAAAGGACATGCCCCCAGTGACCCACTTTCTCCAACAAGTCTACATCTCTGGCTTTAACCATATCCCAATACTGCCATCATATTATGAATCAATCAACAGATTAATCCATTGTATAAGATCAGGGCCCATTGCTTGTCAGTCAAACCCCAAATACAAAAGACCATGAGGAATTTTGGTATTTAGGTCATAAAAAGGAATAAATTAATTATTTTCTTCATTAATTTAATTGCTTTATTTTATGATATAGTACTATTATGTCCTAAATCCATGTCAGCTTTTTTTAGTCTATCTGTTTTAATGTGAATGTCATAGGGTGTTTAAGAATACCATCTCATAACAATATTTTGCAGGGAATGTTCACTTCTTGTAATCTTCTCTTTTAATGACAACTTATTTATTTGTAGAGATACTCTTACATATTCATGTTAAAGTATGTTTATCATGTACAGAAATTTGACTTACAATTTTAATTTGGTTGATTTATACGTAATTAGGAGGTAATCAACATCTTTAGACTTTTAAATTGCCCCCTCTAAGAGCAAGAAATAACTTTATTTATTATATTTGAATTATTATATATCTCTTTCTCTCAGTTTTTGTTTTACATTTTCTTATAGAAATCCGAGCATAACCTTTCAGATGCTTTGTAGTTTTGTTGGTATTGTAGCTGGTATTTTCCTGTTTTAAAAATGATATTTTCATGTAGCAAGAATAATAAAAACCCAGAGAAAGATATTGGGGTTCAAACTGAAGACCAGAAAAACAAAGCAGCCAGCCACTAGAGAGCTCTTACCTCTACCAAGCAAGATTCAGACAAAGGGCTCTGTAATGTGCTCCACCAACCTCAGACTCCACACTCTAATGAATTCCTATCTCTTCCCCCTTTATATTCCTTTATATTCCATACCACTCCTGTCTCCACCTCCCTAGTGCTGAGAATAAAGATGTGTGATCTCAAATGCTGGGATCACCTTTCTGTGAGCTCTGTTTCTCTTTTAGGCAGATTCAGTCTTGTTTAGCCCAGGGTGGCCTTGAACCCACAGAGATCCAATGGCCCCTATCTCCTGAGTCCTGGAGTCTTGGGATTAAAGGGGTGTGTCACCACTCCCTGGCCTGTGTGGCTAATATGGCTGCTTTACTCCCTGATCCTCAGGCAAGCTTTTTCTATTAAAACACAAACAATATACCACTATATTTTTATATTGAGTTTTACTCTGATAGAGAAGTCATTTTGATTTCTTTAGGTTGCTCTTGTATATAGAATTGTGATGGTATTCCTGAATAGGTTATTACATCTATTTAGAGGATTGTTATCATTTTTATTCCTATCTTTTTGTCTCCTTTGTTATAGTATTGACATCGTGTACCAAGTTCAAATAGTGGTGATAAGGGAATATGTCTTCCTTCATAGGTGTCCACAATTAACTGAATTTCTCTATCAATTGACATTATTAAATGCTGTATTTTATAATATATATATAACTATGAACATTTTTCTTATTTGAATTTGGGGAATTATATTTTTGAGTTTTCAGCGCATTCTTGGATAACACTCCTGAAGCTTGTTCACTCACTCCCTCACTCATCATATTGCTGGTTCTGCTTTCTATTTCTTTTAGTATCCTTATATCTGTTAATAAGTGACATGGTTCTAGAATTTTTTTTCTCATATTGTTGCTATCTGCTTTCAGAATCAATATTTTCTCATAAAATTATCTAGATGACTTTCTCTCCGTTTGTGTTTTTAGGAATAGCATTTAAGACTGGAAGTCACAATGTTTTGAAAAATTTTTGAAATGAAATTGTCCTATAAATGAGCTGTGTCAGGAAGTTAACATCCAAAGGGTATTGTGCTTGTTGCTTGACAAGAATAAAATATGTCTAATCGGGAAGAGAAGAGGAAAACTCACTCCCTCACATGAGGAATTTCTGTTGCCATTATCATCGTGTCCCATTGCATTGATTTCTGCACTTACTGTTGTTATTTTCATTTCTCTTGGTTTGTTCCAAGCCTCTTTTCAACCTCTCTTTTGCTCAATGCTCAATTAATGTTTATAACTTTTCATGTTTTCTGAAAATTTACTTAAAGCTACAAAATTTTCTCTAGGCATGACTTTTCTAATGTCCTACAGATTTTGACAGGTGGTGTTTTAACTGTCATTCACTCCCAAATATTTATTTCCAATTTTCTTCTTTCATGTTTAACATAAGAACTGTTTAATAAAATGTGATTTTGATTCCAAATACACGGTGACTGCCACCCTTTCCAATAATTTCTAATTCCATTTTGGCATTGTTGAAAAACTAGTCTGTTTGATATGGTTTATTGGGATCATTTTAACAATATAATTTGTAGTTTATGTTTGTAGCAGGGTTAAACTTAGATCTGCATTTTCTACTTATCGTGGGCAGAGTTCCCATGCAGATCCTTTCTTCTTGATAGGACTTCCTGGTTGTGGTTGTTAGGCTTTTGATATCTCTATTTTCTTTTGTTTCACCTATTGATTCTAATAAATTTATCACTACGACCCTTATTCATTAATCCCCTCTCCTCTGTATTCTAGGTTGCTGTTATTTTATATATGTGTGTATATGTGTATTAGCTATGCCATCTTTTGTTCTTCCCCTTCTGTTATGAATAGCTGATGTTCTTCTTCACTACCTTTCAAAATCTTTAACTTTGAATTTTATCTTGTCTAGATACTGAAGTGTAAAACACAATGTCTGCTCTGTGCTCTACGAGCTATGTGCTATGCTACATGAGCTGGGAACTAGGTTGGAGATTTAAACACACGAAGACGTACAGACAGAGACATGGGGACACAGGTCATCCTGGAAATAAGAATGCCAACTTTATTGTGCTCCAGGGAAGCTTAACTGATGGCCACGCTGCCCAAGCTCTTGGGATTTCCTGCTGTGAAACCCACCAGAATTCACTCCCCTGCCATCAGGAACTCATGTGGGTCTCCTGCTCAGAGCAGCAGCAGGCACAGGAAAACAAGTTGTTTTGCTCAGTTCACTCCAGCAGGCAAAGGGTCTGAGGCAGGCAAAGAAAGTCAAGGGACCAGGGGTCTACAGCCCCTAACACTGAAGATCACTAAACTTTTCTTTAGGTTCATGTTTTACTAACATATATTTATCATACTTTTATATCTAACCTTTGCATGTGTGTGTGTTGCAGGTGATATGCTGTTGGCTTAAAAAAATCAAAGAAGTCCCTTCCTTTAATTAATGATTTCAATTAATTTATATTTATTATAATTTCCTATAATAGACCATATTTCTATTATTTCACTTATTTTTCCAATTACAATATTTCATTTTTGTTTCTCTTTCTCTCTATTATTTGAATATGCTGATAGTCTTTAAATGGAATTATACAACAGTACTTGTATTAATTTAACCCCCTGATATTTAAAGACTATTTACTCACCCCCCTTTATCTCCCTCTATCTCCATCTCTCTCCTAACAAGGCAAATACATTGACAACTCTAATATATCCAAATCATTATATCTGGTTAGACTGATATGTCCTGGAACTTTGTTTTTGGTAAATGTTAATATTTTTCTTTCCTTGGCTTTTCTTTTTAGACAAAAACCAAACAAAGAACTAGGAGTACTCAGTGAACTTTAATTTCAGTAATATCTGCTGCATCTAGTGGGGTTATTTCTCTTTGAGAATTCTTCCATCATGTCTTTTACTGTGGTCCTTGATTAATCTCTATGATACTTATCTTAAGAATATTTTATTATTCTATGATGGATAATATCAACTGGATTGGATTGAGAAATGCCTAGGAGACTGGTCAGGCATACCTATGTGTGTTTCTGGAGAACTCTGGTGTCCTGAGAATAAGCTCTTAATGGGTTCATATTAGAGAGACATTTGTAGAAGGTAGTGAAAAGTAGGAGAGAAGGGCTGGTTGGAAAGTGTAAATGGTTGGAGGCAGGCCTTAGAAAGTGTACCTGGTCCATACTTTTCCTTGGACTCTGCTTCCTGGATGCTGTGAGATGAACAGTCTTCCTCCATGTGCTCTGCCAGCATGATGTGCTGCCACACTGCAGGCAGAGAAGCAATGAAGCCAGGACTGGGGACTGGAGCCTCTGAAACTGTGAGCCAACTTAAATCGTTCTGGCCTGAGAGTCTGACAAGAAATGCTAGTCATAAAGATGGCAGCAAGTGTGAACAGCACTTATTTAGTCTTATTTAGCTCTTTGTTTAAAGTTCTTACAGGTGCCTTATGATGCTACATCGTTGTCTTCCTGCTTTTAATGCTGTTACTGAGAAATCTAGGAGCAGCCTGAATCTTTATAAATGGTTTCTTTTTTTTTCTCTCAAATTTTAAACTTATGATGTATTTTTGTTTCAATTTTTTTATATTCTGAATTCTGTTGATGTGTCAGATTAATTAATAATCCTGATGGTTTCCCCTATTTTCCTTCACCATGTTTGGAGAAGACCATCATTTGATAATGAAATTCTACTTTCAGTTTCCTCACTTTAATGCCATTTAGCTTGTCATCTTGCTAGAGCTGCAGCTTTCCTTTTCAGACTTTTATGTTCAGGCTGTGAGTTTAGACTCTTCCGGGGATACTGGCTGCTCTGCTACTGTGCTTTTGAGGTGACAAAGTCTTTCATGTGTTGGTCTTGGTGAGCTGAAGGACAGAAAAGAGGTTCTTTTAGGCTAGAAGGTGCCAGTTGACCTAGTTTGTGCCAAACCTGTCTCCTCCCCCATTAGCATCTTCAAGTCAGGGCTCCAGGTCGACTTTTCCAAGTTCTTCATTCTCCATCTGTGCACTTATTCCTCCCAGGGATGGCATGGTGGAGGAACTATCCCATCTGTGCTCCTCCCCATCTTGTCCAGAGCTGGAAAATACTTTGGGTTTGAACATCACCCCAAATTTATGAGATAAGATAGAGTCTCAAGTATCTCTGTTGTGAAGCCCAGATGAAAGGTAAGACAAAAATCAGGGCCATTTGAAGTATAATGATGGCAGTGTTTTAATTAAAAAAAAAATCTTGTTGAAAACAGAAGAACTGCCAGGACCCAGGCAGTGAGCCGCAACACAAAATTGTGCACTGGGAGACCCGCTGAATTCAAGCATTGTCTCAACCTAAAGTTCAAAGCCGAATCCGCAGCGCAGTGGATAGAAGATAGGCCCCTGTGCTGAGGGGCCACACTCAGGGGACGGAGGCAAAAAGCCCCATGTTGGGCGCCAAAATGATGCGGCATAATCGACCAGCAAATAAGATTAATCAGGCTAACTTTAATATCAGCTTTATTAAGGGGAAAAAGGGAATGACTTACAAAACCAAGGTTCCAACGAAGAGCAGAAAAACAGAAGGGCAGGCAGGGAGCACACCCACAATATTTATAAATAAATAATAACTTCAGGGGATCCCACCCTTCAAGCAAGGTGATTGGCTGGGCTTCCCCTACACCTGTGGGTAAAGAGAACACACCATTGTACTTCCTGATTGGAACTCCAAGGCTGCACTGTAGACTGTTTTGAATCTCAGCAGCTGCTTCTAGAAATTTTTTTTCCCACAGATCCACAAGATACACATTACTATCTTTGATTATTAAAAAACAAAAAACACACATTTATTTTTTGCCTAATTTAATAAAAACAGAGCAGTTAAAGAACACGTCAAATATAAAGTAAAAGATATACGAAAAACTTGAAAACATAAAATAAATTTGGCAGATTCATGCACAGTTAAATAACAAAACACTTTTTTTTTTAGTGTAATTACACCTCAACCAAGACTTTCACTCTCCTTCCAAGACAGTTACGCCCCATTGAGCACTCTCCTTGAGTAAGGGAGCTGCAACATCCTCTCTCCTTTCTGGCTGCGTGACAGAGAAGTCAGCTTAAACCTCAGTATTCTTACCTATACAAAGGAGATAATGACATCTGCCTCAAAATGGGGATTAGGGTCAGCTCCAATAAGGCCTGCAAAGTGCCCCACACAGGAGGATGTGCAATGCATGATGCTGTTCTTTCTTCCTGTTTTTTAAGATAGGTGCTCTGCTGTCATTCCCAGATGAATTGTTGGTGAGTACACGGTTTTCTGTTAAACTCTATCAACTGATATGTTGCCCAAGTTTCACTACAATGACACAGCACAGACAACAGAAAATGGTATTGTGCTTGCCATGGTGGAGCAAGCTGTCTACACTGTTATAGACCAAGGTTGGAGGGGACTGTATTGGAAGAAATAAAAGGAGAGTTGGAGGCAGAAATGGGGATAGTTATGAACATATTTCATCAAACACCTGGATGCAATTCTCAAGAAAAAAGTTTTAAAAGATAGTTTTGCTTCCCTAAAAATATAGTTTTGTTTAAAAACTATCAAAAGAATTACAGAAAGACATTTTTGAGAAGTCCATGCAGTTCGAAGATTCCAAAGGATGTATGTGTAGGCAGAACACATGGGCTTTCATTTCTTTTTCTCTTGACCTTGGTTCTTTCTTCATGTGCTTAATGGCTAAGGTAAGATTGCTTTGAATATCTATTTACATCTAAAGAGAGTTTGAATTTAAAGTCAAACGCTTGAGCTACAAGTTATCTATATGAAATTTTTTATTGTTTTTATTGTACTATGCATTTTTCTCCACTCCTCTCCCTTGCTCCCCTCTCCCCTTCTCTTCTCTCCTATGACCCCCACACTCCCAATATGCTCTGGAGATCTTATCTTTTTCTCCTTCCTATGTAGATCCATATATTTCTCGTAGGGTTCTCTTTGTTGTCTAGTTTCTCTGGGGTTGTGATCTGTAGGATGATTTTTTATTGCTTTATATCTAAAAGCCTCTTATGAGTGAGTACATATTGTATTTGTCTTTCTGGGTCTGGGTTACCTCACTCAATATGTTTTTTCCTAGATCCATCCATTTGCCTGCAAATTTCAAGGGTAGTACTCCATACTCCATTGTGTAAATGTACCACATTTTCTTTCTTTTTTTAAATATTTATTTATTGATTTGTTATGTTTACAATAGTCTATCTGTGTGTATGCCTGCAGGCCAGAAGAGGGCACCAGACCTTATTACAGATGGTTGTGAGCCACCATGTGGTTGCTGGGAATTGAACTCAGGACCTTTGGAAGAGCAGGCAATGCTCTTAACTACTGAGCCATCTCTCCAGCCCATACCACATTTTCTTTATCCATTTTTTGGTCGAGGGGCATCTAGGTTGTTTTCAGGTTCTGGCTATTATGAATAATGTTGCTATGAACATAGTTGAGCACAGGTCCTTGAGGGTATAGTTGAGTATATACCCAAAAGTGGTATTTCTGGGTCTTGAGGTAGATTGTTTCCTAATTTTCTGAGAAATCTCCATATTGATTTCCAAAGTGGACTGTTCAAATTCGCACTTCCACCAACAACGGAGGAGTGTTCCCTTTACCCCACAACCTCTCCAGCATAAGTTGTCATCAGTGTTTTTGACCTTGGCCATTTGTACAGGTGTAAGATGGACTCTCAGAGTTGTTTTGATTTGTGTTCCTCTGATGGATGAGGATGTTGAGCATTTTTTTAAGCGTCTTTCAGCCATTTTAGATTCCTCTGTTGAGAGTTCTCTGTTTAGGTCTGTACCCCATTTTTTAATTGGATTATTTGCTCTTTTGATGTCAAATTTCTTGAGTTCTTTGTATATTTTAGAGATCAGTCCTCTGTCCGATGTGGGGCTGGTGAAGATATTTTCCCATTCTGTAGGCTGCCGTTTGTCTTGTTGACTGTGAATTTTCAATAGAAGCTGAATAAAATAGTTAATTCTGTGTGTAGCAAAAAGATTCTAGTTGGTCCAGGCACTCTGCTGTCTCACATGACAAAGTGTTTTGGCATTTGTCAGAGGTCAGGCTCCTTACTCATGATATGGACTGTCCAATAACAATAATAATCCAGTAAGAACCATGAATGAGTATTTGCGATTCTTGACCATAATGGCTATTCATAAACATTAATAATATTATCTTTGTATGTGTAGGAACATATATGTGTGTATGCATGTGCACATGTATGTGGGTTTTTGTGCACGTGTATGCGTGGATGCCAGAGGACAAGCTCAGGTGTTTTGTTTTTCAGGGGTTGCTCACATCTGGTACTCTTCTGCTTTCTGAAATTATGTCTACATGGTTTCAAAACTTTTATGTAAGGAAACCCCCATAGACTCCAAATGTTCCCTTATTTAACCCATTGTTAGGGGCTCTTAAGGACACAGACATGGATAAAAGGTCCGCATCCATCTAAGTCATTTCACTAGTGATCCAGGGTTCTATTAATTAAAGCTCTGTTCTTCAGTAAGATGAAAAGCTGTGGGGTATTGCATTTCTTAGTTTCTTGCTTTAAAATAATTAATGTCTCCACAGCTCCTCAACAACTGCCCCTGCTCTGGTGCCGAGGCAGCAGGCTGGGCTGGAGGCTGTCAGCAGAACCAGATGCGGGAGGCAAGAGCAGCCTTGCTTTTCTTCACAGCGTAAGGAATTTAGTAGCTTAGGGAGAGCAGGAGCCTTGCTGAACTTTGCCCCTGGCTTTGCCCCTGGGGTCCAGGTGTCCACTGGAGGGGTGATTTCATAGACTTTGCCTGTGGTAAGAGGGGAAGGATCCTGAGACGAACAATGACACGGGATCTTCTGTTTATTACCGATCAGTTTCCAAAAGATAAGGGCAGAGGGAGACTACAGTGAGAAAGTGAGCTGGTGGAGCTTGGCGGTCCCTGCAAGGCTGAGATTTCTGTTTCTGCAGGGGTTTCTCTCCTATGGGGTTCCATGTCTCCTCAGAACTGAGGAGCACAGTACATACTTCTGAAAGTCACAGTTACAGAGGCATGGAACCAAATGCCCTGCACCATTCCTTCATCGGTGTACCCACTGTTGTTGTGCACGGCTCCCGTATGCCAGCTTGTGCCAGGCGTGTCCTCAGCTGCTCCGACTTCCTCCAGGAAGCCAGAGGGCTGTTTAACCTTGACTGACCTTGGAGTGTAGGGTACTTCAGAAGTAGATTGTCTTCTCCAGAACTCCCTCAAGTGCTTTAGTTTGTATTCATTTCATTCATCTGACATCTCTTAAGATGGGTGTGACCTCCTGTTTATAGCATATATAACTGAGATCCAGGGAGTTGGTAAATCCTTAGAACTAGAACGGGATTCAACCTCTGATTTGACTCCATGCAGTTTTTCTGGGGGCAGTGAGTCCTGTCAATGGAAGTCCAGAGAACAACTGTCCTTAGCCCTTGGGAAATGCGTTCCATAATGAGCAAGGATGGTGGCCATCCCAGGAAGAATAGACAAACCTTCCACTGAATGCCTCCCTTAGATTCCGTTTGAATTTGACTTGTCTGATTTATGGAAATTAATGAGCTACTAGATCTGGACCTGGTATGCCTTGATAAAAAGACTTATTTTTAGTGCCTTAGCATTTAAAAGAATCTGTTATAATTTCATGCTTAAATAACACTGAATAAGGGCCTGTGTTTGTCTGGCATAATTGGAAGAAGCAAAGGGAAAGGGAAGCATATTTCTAAACAAATGGCACGAATCCATTTGGGGGAGGCATTTGAAGACAGAGGGCCCCCAAATAAAATAAACATCCAGAGTGCTGTCCTCTCTTTGGGGAGCCTTGCCCACAGGCTGGAGATGACTCTGAGGATACAAAGGCCCCCACAGCCAGGATCGAGACAAACAGGTGATGGGACAGGAAGCCAGGGGAGGTGGCCTTAGTTAAAAGTGTGGCTATCCATCAAAGAGGCAAATAGGATTGCTTGAGGCTGAAGCAGAAGAGGCAGGAGGGAGTGTCCTTCCCATCTAGGACCGTCTCAGGGATGATTTATTGACTTGTCCTTTTGCTTTAACATCAGCATCCCGTGGCCTCTGAGACCACCTGTCACGGTACCTGAGGCAATGGGGAAAGGAGGCTGAAATTAAGACGCCTGGGAGAGATTAGGGACTATGAAATGGTACCACGCTGCATTCCTGATTTAGGCATAGCCCACGTGACAGAATGTCTTCCACACAGCGCTCACACTCTCCAGAGGCCTCCTCTTCCCATGGCTTGCAACTCCTCCGCCCCTGCTTCTCCTGTGGCCACGCCCCTTATCTACCACAGTGGCTCTCAGTCCTGACTGCAGCCAGCCCTTTTCGCCCATGGTGAAATTTTTGCTCTTTGTGCATTTGCATTTCTGCTGACTGCAAGGATCAGTTTAATTTCATGGGTGTCATTTCCTTCAAGAAATCTCTGTCTGAGCAGCGGCCCATCGAATCCCCGATAAAACATATTTTCCTACGGTAATGATTTTATGGGCCCATAAGTCATGAATTTATTATGATCTCAGCCCCTGCTGCTGATTGCTGTAAAATGCAAAGTAATTAACAGCGCGCGGTAGCAGTTATTCCCACCTGGTAACGTGTTCCTTCGTTCGCTGATGGGTTTGATTAAAGTAATGACTAAAGAGTGAAGCTGGGCTGTAAAATATTAGCATGATTAATGCTGTATCCCAAATAAGAAACAAAACTAACGCGGTACTGTCTGAGAAGCTTAAAAAAAAATACACAATCCCTCCTCTCTCCCCACTCACACTTCCCTTAAGCAATTGTTCCAGCTCATTTCGGGCACGTCTTCCTTCCTATTAAATAATGTATAGACTCCAAGGCCAGGGGCCTAGCGGAACATATCTTGAGGTGTTCATAACACCCAGAGTACTGGTGTTATATCCGACACTCTCAACCCTCAACTTTCCTCTTGGCTTTTCAGGATGGAGCTGAGTGGGGATGTATTTTGAGCTGCAGTCCGCAGTTGCTGAAGAGTTCTCAGTCACTCTGCCATAGGCAAGGCGCTGCTTCACCAGCTAACGGAAAGCTGGGCAGGGATGAGACGGGCCTTGGCAAAAGATGAAGCCCAGAGAAAGCTGCAGAATGAGATGATGGGCGGCTAGGAGGATGGTGGCCAGAGAGATGGCAATGAAGATCAACTCGCAGGCTCACCTGTGCAACATTAGGAGCACCGTAGTCACTACGTGAGCACAGGTCTTGGGATGTACAAGAACTCATGCAAATACCGGGGGTGGTCCCCACTTAGCGTTCTTTTATCTCCATGCTCTCGAGGGGCTCTGCACCTTTTGTGGAAGACCAAATGGGAGACTCTTTGGGTAATAGGTTTGAAGGAAGCTCTGCCGATGGAATGAGTGCCCAGTCCTGCCCTCTTAACTCTGAGAGAGATTCATGTTACAGAGGACCAAAACACTGGAGTCAGGCACTCCTGTCCAGGAGTAGCTGTGGGCAGGTGGTGGCAGGGAGGGCCAGCTATGCCAGGGATGGAGGAGGTGGTGTCCTGAACAAGTAAGAGGGGTGTGTTTGCTTCTCCAGTGGCTGTGGAGCTGAAGTCTCAATTTTGTGAGTTGGGGAAGAAAGCAGAGGAAGAAAGTTGGGGTTCGCAGGAGGCTCGTGTGGAAGGAGACTCCCTCATGTTTGGCTTTGGAAAGAGAGGAAGACCTTTCTGATGAGAGGTTTGGTCAAAGGCTGGAACACTAGTGCTTCAGGAAGATGAGAGTCCCTTTCCTTAACTACTTACTGGATGCCAAGTGGACGCCAGGCACAGGAAAACAGTCTTTACTATTTAAAGAAATCTCCTGGTATAGAAACGTAAGCTAAAGCAAAAAAGCAAACTTAATTGGCAAAGGGCAGACATAGGAGGCCTGAGACCCGAGGCAGGGACTCTTGGCCATGGTGGATTTGAGAGAGGCAAGGAGGGGCTGGAGAAGTGATACCATGTTGTCTGCTTCAGTGATACTATGTCCATCTAAGTCCTCTGAATCCCTGGCAGATTTGGAAGGGGAAGACCTTCTTTTATGAGGACAAATGGGTATCATATGCCAACTTCAAGCAGGGTAGCAGGGAAAACAGTCCTATTACAGTCACAACTCCTTTTGCTTCAAGGAAAGTTCAAAACATTTAGGAACTCTAGGAGCCTTTGGTCTTAGATTAAGAATAGTAGTGTATAAGCTTGTTTTGAAGATTCTAGGACCTGGGCTAGCACTGGACGCTGGGTATGTGCTTGGCAAGAATGCGCAAAGGTCTGGCTTCAGCTTCTGATTTCACATAGACCAGAAGTGGAGGTGCATTCCTGTAATTATAATGCTCATGAGGAGGAAGTGGGGGTGTTAAAAATCCTGGGTCATTCTTGGCTGCACAAGAAGTTTGCTGCCAGCCTGGAATACCCAAGACCCTATCTAAGAAAACTTATATTTGAGGACCTAATGATCAGTTCAAATTTCCTCTCAGGAAAAAGCAGATATGGGGGCATACCCTAAATAGTGCCCAGTCACTTAACGGACTATGTTTCAACGCTAAGTTTCTGGAAGCCCTGCTTTCAGATAAACAGGCCCCCTGGTTGTGTTTGGACAGTCAAAATTCGGGATCAACCTACCCCTGGACCCAGCAATACCACTCTTGGGAATATACCCAAGAGATGCCCTATCATATGACAAAAGCATTTGTTCTACTATGTTCATAGCAGTATTATTTGTAATAGCCAGAACCTGGAAACAACCTAGATGCCCTTCAATGGAAGAATGGATGAAGAAAGTGTGGAATATATACACATTAGAGTACTATGCTGCGGTAAAAAACAATACCCAAAATACTGGCTTGCTATCAATCCCAGAGATGTCACCTGTGCCGCCTGGGAATGAGCTCAGCAGCACAGCTTCCCACATTTCCTCCTTCAGCAGAAAGATGCCTGCTTTCCAAGGGAAGGTCTTCTTGAAGCAGAAAGATGAAGTTATGGGCCAAGAGACCGGAAACAGATTTTTACTTCCTTTCCTAAGCATTTAAAAAGAACCATCCCTGTTGCATGATGCTTCAGAAAAAAAATATGAAGAACTTGGGCTGTTTCTGCCTTTTCCTCGCTGGCCATTTATTTCTTCTCTCAGGGAGAGAGGAAGGGAATGTTATTGAGATCAAGGTGTGGGCACCAGGAAGACAAATGCACAGCCCTCCCTCCCTCTACCACTGAGCAGGTCAAAAAAATGATTGTGTTGGGCATGAAGGATTTACGTTTGCCTTGAGTCAGTCAGAGTGTCAGGGTAAATCAAGGCTGACATTTTTAGCATCTGGGAAAAAAAAGCAATTGCGTTTTATGTCTACATTTTGCTCAGCTAATCAAGGTGCGGAAGAGAGTGTGCCTGGGGGAACTTTTTCACTTTTTATCATTTAGGTAGGGTTTGGTTTCCCCCATAGAAACATGGGGCAAGTTTGTAAAGGCTTCGGTTTAGAGTATGGGGAAAAAGGAAAAGGTCTCCTTGTCAGACTTGATTTGGAGAGATTCATTGGCAAAATGTCCCAACGGTAGAGGAAAGGGACCTCGGCAGGGCTGGATGAGAGTTATCTGAGCAGTCTTAAGGACAGCTCTGGACAAGGACATACAAGACTCTCTATAAAGAATTTCTTCTCTCCACAGGCCTCCATCAGTACCCGGGACTCAACAGAAACACTGGGGAAAACTAGTTGGATGCTTTTGAGTAAATTGACCATCTGCTAATTGTCTCCTAATCAGTCATTTAACAAAAGCAGTCAGAGGAGTAACTACATAGATCCATTAGCATTCTGATCCAGCCAATGCATATTGACACAAGCTGTAGCTAATACGTGTAAAGGGAAAAGAAAAAAAAAACTAACAAATTAGTAATATTTCTTTTTAGCTTTCTGTTTCCAAAATTCAATTATTGGTTTATCTAAATGCTTTGCCTTAGTAAATAAGGATGCATTTAGATTTCAAAATCTTATATTTTCTGCCACGGATTAGGTTTAGTACATAATAATTCCATGTGTTGATAGACAGTAATTGTGACAGTAACTTTTAGTGAAGAGGGGTGTTGTGGGATATTTAACTAGGCAAAGATGTGGTACATTTGTTTTTGCTGTATTTGTTTAATTATATAAAGATGTTTTGCTGTTTCATCTAGCCCACCTGAAGTACCTGATTGGTCTAATAAAAAGCTGAATGACCAATAGGTAGGTGGGGCTGGCTGGAAGAGAGAATACATAGGAGGAATGTAGGCTAAAGAGAAGAGATCGAGGGAGAAAGAGAAGGAGACACCTGGGGCCAGCCAACCAGACACAGAAGAGTACATACAGAATGAAAGGTAGAAAACCTGAGGCACAATGTGGATGAAGAGAAACTGGCTAATTTAAGTTATGAGAGCTAGAGGGATGAGTTTAAGGCCGAGCATTTATACTAATAATAAGTCTCTATGTCATGATTTGGGAGCAGGCTGGTGGCCTGGAATAGAGCCTGATACATTGCCTTATGAAATCCCCAAGGCCCTTGGACCCACTTACAACCTTTGTTTTACCAATAGGAAACCCGGGGCCTAGTGAGTTTGGCTGATGAATTCAGGGTTCTCTCGAGCTCTTCCAAGCTGGCGGCAGCCAGTGAGGATCTTGAACCAAGGCAGTTCTGACTCCACAGGCCTCTCTCCTATCTTCTATGCACACGGTTTCAGATTTGATCATAGCGGAAACACACAGCTTTCTTATAATAATGTTGGAAATAAAAGATCCAACAAGAGCAGATTGTTATATATTTCTAGATTTCGTTCTTTCTGGCTCTGAAAATGTTTGGCAAGGAGCTACAATTCCTGATCACGGGCATTCACAATGAGAAATAAGAGCTAAGTGCATTGTGCCCTTCTCAGGTGCCAGGCCCTTAAGCTCTTTGTAAGAGCACACTCGTAAAAGTCCCACGTAGGCCTGTGGGCCTATTATGATCCTGTTTACCAGGTGAAGCAACAGAGGAAAATTTCCTAAAAAGCCACATCCAGGATTGGAAGCTTGGGAGCAGCGTTAGGGCCTGTATCCTTAAATATTCTGCTGGACTGGATAGTGATAGCAGTGACTGGCCCACAAAACAGTTTACCTTGTGTGTGTCCTGACATAATTGATGCGTGATGTCTGACTTACAAGATTTCAGATTCTCTCTCTCTCTCTCTCTCTCTCTCTCTCTCTCTCTCTCTCTCTCAAGTTTTTGTTTTTTGAGACAGGGTTTCTCTGTAGTTTTGGAGCTGTCCTGGAACTAGCTCTTGTAGACCAGGCTGGTCTTGAACTCACAGAGATCCATCTGCCTCTGCCTCCTGAGTGCTGAGATTAAAGGTGTGCACCACCACTACTGCCTGACCTCAGAATATCTCTCTCTCTCTCTCTTTCTCTCTCTCTCTCTATATATATATAGATATAGATATGTGTGTGTGATTATGTGCTAAATCACATAAAAATCAGATCCCTCTTTATTAAAATAGCATGAAGTATAAATTAATCTATGGCATCTGTACTCTATTCTTGGTTTAAAAGAATAATTTTATATATATATACACATGTGTGTAAGAATATACATTCACATGTGTGAACAACATGTTGGTGTGATTGGAAGCTAGAGGTTGACTTTGGGTGTCTTCCTCTTTGGTCACTTTCCACCTTAGACATCAATATTTAGACCCAGTTCTTGCCTGTTTTGTTGGTCCAGTTGGTTTGCTTCTGGGAACTGTGGTCTCTGCCTCCAAGTGGGCTTTTATATAGGCACTGGGAATCTGAAATTCTGGACCTCGCACTTGTGTGGCAAGCACTTTACCTATTGATCCACATCTCAAATGCCATTTTTCTTAAAAAATATTTTTTATTTTTAGTACATATAATTTCAAAGGAATATGGAAGAAGAAAATATTTTCTGCTATTTATTTCAATCGGTGTTTTCTTGTCTGGGACCCTCAAGACCCTTACAAGTCCTGTAAGGTAGTAATGGAGACCTTAAAGTTATGCTCAGCATATGAAAAAAGCTAAACTAAAATTGATTTACTCAAAATAAGGTGCTAGAGAGAAAATCAAACACCAAGTCCATGGAATTTTATTGTCAGTGAGGTAATGTGAACTATTGCACACTGACTGTTTCTAAATGAATACAGATAGGGGAATAGAATATTCTCTACTAAAGGTTCTCAATTAGACAAAATAATATCCACAATAAGAACCTTCTAGGGAAGAGAACAAAGGGAGTCTTTGAAGACAGAAGGACTGTGAGCCCCTGACACAAAGATTTTTTTCTTTGCCTCGTTGCCTGGTTATTTGTTGGAAATTTTGCAAAATACCTTTCAAAATTCTATGATATAATTTATGTAAAGTGTTATGCAAATACTAGTTTTTGTTATTAATATCAACAGTAATAGTTATGGTAATGATCTTTCCAGAATCTGTGATTTCAAGTAACAACTTTATCAGGAACCTTCACTTTCCATCTTCCACTCCCCGGGTCAGATCTGTGATGTGCTGCGGACTCTAAGTGCTTGTGCCTACACAGTGCTGTGCCGCCCAGAGTTGCAGCAGGCTATGTGCGCACCGCACACCTCTATGTGGGGTTGTTTTGCTGCCCCCACTTCTTGCTCTGCCCAGCTGCACATTACAGAAGAACTTGTTTCAGAAAACTTATTTGAAAGGGTGATGAAGCATTTGGGTTGAGGTGTGGGTTTTCACTCCCACTTTTTTTTTTCTTTTCTGCTATTAATTAGACAAACTTCACCACCAAATATTCTTCCACGGAGGATGGAGCTCTGTGAAAAGCAAGATGTGAAAATCTGGATGTCATTGTTTTGTGTGTCTACCCACACGAGACTGCACATCACGATGGGTTGTGAAGTTGGACACTGCTAGATGTGCTTCAACATGCAATGTGGTGCCAAAAAGGATCCAATTTCAGACCTCCATCCTTTCAAACTGGTTGTTTCTAAACACTTTAGAGAGCGTCTGAGCAATGCTACTAATTGGATAGAGATTAGCACATAATCAAATCACATCTGCTTTAAAAAAATCAGAGCCCTCTTTATTAAAATAGCATGAAGTGTAAATTAATCTATGGCATCTGTACTCTTCTCTTGGTTTAAAAGAATAATACGCTGAGCGAGATTGGAGTTGCTCTAATCTTTAATTGTTACCAATCACTTTTAGCTCTGTTTCTGTATTCTTTCATCTCCTCTCGAAGGGAACTTTACATCCTCTCCTGGCTTGCTGAGGCTTATAAAGTATGTCCTAGATCCTCCCCCAGTTTCTGCCTCATGCTTATCATAGGCAAGCCCTGAGGTCTCACGAGCCCCCCCCCCACTTCCTCTCAGAGTGCTTTTCTCTCTAGACGGTCCCTCTGCTTCTCTTTTGCAGAGAGCTATTTTTCTTCTTTAGCTGAGCCTCGGGGGCTGTAGCTCCCAAGCTTCTAAAACAGTGGGGCACCCCTCTTGATGCCTTGCGTGCAAGGTGACCAGGGGCTTTTGGATCCACAGCGGCCCCCTTTCCATCCATCCTGCTGTTCTTCCCTTCTCTGAAGCTCGTTTCCTTCCCACGGAGTAGGTCTCCCAGGCAGTATCAGTTTCCACAGCCTGCCAAAAAATTTGCCAACACTTAAAAAAAAAACTTTTCCTCTTGTTCCTATTACTTAGACTGAATCATGTAGTGAGAATTCGTTGTATAGGAAAGGGAAGCATAGCCCTGACCTTCACAGGTTGCTATGTTAGGAATGTGGTTTCCTGCTGGCTGCTTTTTATGTCAGCTTGACATAGACTACAGTCATCAGACAGGAGGGAGCCTCAGTTGAGAAAATGACCCTATAAGACCTGGCTTAGACAAGACTGTGGAGCATTTTCTTATTCAATTTTTGAACTGGGCCCAGCCCATTGTAGGTGGTACCATCCCTGAGCTGGTGGTCCTGGATTCTGTATGAAAGCAGGCTGAAGAAGCCATGATGAGCAAGCTAGTGCACCCTTCCATGCCCTCTGCATCAGTCCCTCCCTCCAGGCTCCCTCCCACCTTGTTTGATTTCCTGTCCTGATTTCCTTCAGTGATAGACTATGAATATGGACATGTAAGCCAAAGAAACCATTTTCTTCTTAACTTGCTTTTGTGGTCATGGTATTTCATCATAGTAAGAGTCACCCTAAGACATGTTAGGTGGAGATATGAGTTCATATTAAATGATACCAACTTTTCCAAGATCATTTCTGCCGATCTGGGGAGCTAGGCCTCACATGAAATATACTAGCGACTGAAAGTAATATGCCAAGGACTCACTTTATAGACCAGCAAAAGTAGGAAGATTATCGCATTTTCAGTTTAATGAGTCCAAATCTGGGCTTCCTAATTTATTTCTGAGTCTTAGCTTTCAAACCCATAAAGTGGGGATGCTGCTTACCCCACAGGAGTGTCTGAATAAATGTGATTTTGTGTTTAAGGTGGCTAACAGACTATATGGTAGGCCCATGGGAGTCATTACTGCACAGTAGGTCTGGTGTGTAAAAGATGAGCTTTGGGCTCTACAAAACTTTATTTTGTCACTGAAGTCATGTCTTGAGCGAACTCTGAACACTGATGAAAACAGATGAGAATGATGTTGCCAGGCTCCTTATGCAATCTCAGTCTTTGACGTCAGCAGAGCTGTACATCAACTGTGTACACTGGATGCCTAGGGGACTTTGCCCACCAGGTGGCAATGAGGCAGGAAGCAGGAGGCAGTCTTGGATTAATTTCTTCTGGTCTTCAGGCAGTGCCTCTGGTGGAAAAAGGACATGACTTCAATCTTTAGAAGCTAGGAAAGGGAATAGAAGATAAGTCTCATGAAAGATCCACAAGTCAGAAAGAGTCTCAGAAGAGACTCAACCCAGCAACTTCATAGAAAACCAAGTGCAAAGATGAAGATTGAAAAATGGGGGGAAAAGATGCAAACTTAGGGTGACTACAAGTAGTTGTGAAAATTAGTGATCTGTTGGAATTTCAGGTAAAAATCAAGATGGTAGAAGCATATGTGGGAAACCCTATCCTTAGTGTGTGGTGTTGATTCTAGAGATGTCCATGTTGGGGTATGGGTGAGGGGTGCATGCATTTAGGAGTAAATGCAGTCATGTTTTCTCTAACAGAGACTCACTCCTCTGATTGTTTCCAAGATCCCATGCTTCCCTACCACATCTTCCATGCTCTCCTCTCCTCAGCACCATCAGTCTCTCCCTCCCTTTCTCTGTTATTTCAGCAATTTGAACACATTCTAGTATTTGTTAAATTAAAGCCGGATGGAAGCAGAACTCTGTCTAGGTCCCGTTCCCCTTTCTGGCGAATGCCTCAATTCAACATAAAACTTTGCCCATGATTTATCAAATTGTGGTTTTAATGTTCTGGCTCTTTAATTCATTCTTCAGTTCTTTCCTTTGTGCTGAAGGTAGCTCAGGTTTATTGACAGCATCGTTGTGCCGTCCGATGGCGAATTCTGAACCTCCATTTTTATCAGTCTCCCAGCTGCATTTCCCACGCAGGCTATAGTTTTTATAGACTTTGGCTTCTGTAGCTCACTGCATTGGCTGGTAATCCTCTCCCCCGGGTTCCTCCCATGGGTCTCCTCCTCCAGCACTGGCTCTTGAGTGTAGGTATGTTCCAGCGCTTATCCCCATGCATTGCGGTTCTCTAGAGAAACATAAATGATAGGGTAAATATATACTACAAAAGGGAGATCTTAGGTTGGCTTATGTGATAGGGGCTGGGCCCAACGATTCCATTTGTATTCTGGGGAAGCTAAGAACTAGAATACTGCTTGGTTCACAAGACTGAATGCCTCAGCAGTCCCAGTCTGGTGCTGAGAGTAAAGTGGTTCTCAACCTCTGGGTTGTGACATGGTTGGGGTTGAAAGACCCTTTCAAAGGGGTCTCCTTAGACCATCAGAAAACACAGATATTTCCATTACAATTCACAACAGTAGCAAAAGTACAGTTAGGAAATAGCAACAAAAATAACTTTATGGTTGGGTGTCACCACAACATGGGGAACTGTACTAAATAGTCACAGCACTAGGGTGGTTGAGAACCATAGCTCTCCATCCTTGGAAAGCTGCAGGTCTTTAGTCTGTCTTGGAAGCCAGAAGAAGCTGTGTGCTGATGGGGGCAAAGGATAGCAGCCACAAGATAGAGGGGCTTACCAGCAAGAAGTGAAGGCCTGCCAGGAGCACTGCTCTTTCCCAGGCTCTTTGTTCCCTGGACCCCCTGGGCCACTGCTGGAAAATTATGCTCGTTCTGAGGAAGGGTCTTCTCCCCTCAGTTGCTCAGTTGATCCTTTTTGGACATACCCTCACAGACCCATCTTTTTTTTTTTTGATTTTTCGAGACAGGGTTTCTCCGTAGCTTTTGGTTCCTGTTCTGGAACTAGCTCTTGTAGACCAGGCTGGCCTCGAACTCACAGAGATCCGCCTGTCTCTGCCTCCCGAGTGCTGGGATTAAAGGCGTGCGCCACCACTGCCCGGCCTCACAGACCCATCTTTTGTGAATATGGATCCAATCAATTTGATGATTAAGGTTAACCATAACAAGTTTGGTGGAGGTGGTATGCATCTTTAATTTCAGCACTCAGGAGGCAAAGGCAGGAGAATGTCTGAGTTTGAGGTCAGTCTGATCTATGGAGGTAAGTTTCAGGACAGCCAGACCTATACATGAAACCCTGTCTCAAAAAACAAAACAAAAACAAAACCAACCAAACAAAACACATTAACTGCTACAGCTCTGGATCTCTTGTGTCTCTCCCAGTCTGCTTCTGAGGTCATGCTTCCTGGGTCATTCCCACAATCCCTGGGGCTTTAGGTGACATCTGTATCCTGATGGCTTTCACATTTATGATTCTGGTACAGAAGTCTCCTTTGAGAGTTAGACTTAAACACCCAACTGACTTCTTGACATTTCTACGTGGGGCATCGCCAAAGAAAAGTGAAAATTGCACTTCCCATTTTCCTTCCAAACTTGTCCCTTTTCCCGAACACCCTATTTTCTCAAATGAGGCTACAATTAATACAGTTGCTCAAGCCTTTGGCCCGCAGTTCATTAACAAATCCTGTCCTACCTATCACACTGATTCATTCATTTCTTTCAATTAACAGTTACCACCACTTCTCCTTGTTTATGATAGATATATGCTATAAAGTTTTTGGGAACTCTGATTTAGTGAATACTGAACCATTGCTGCTAGGGAAAATGCTGTTAGGTTCCGGCAAGCTCCTGTTCACAACATTTTTGTTGTCATTGTTAAATAATCAATACATTTTATGTGCGTTTGTATTTAAAGGCCGCTCTCTTTAAGAAGTGTTGTTGATTCATCCACATTGACCTCGCAGTCAACAGCACGAGAGCTCGTGTCTGAATGAATCTTATCTAACACTTGCCTTTTCCCTGTAAGGCAAATCACAACCTTGCGTTTTCCAATACGAGACAGTGTTTCAGCTTTCTGCCTGGGCCATCTTAAAGCGGTAGATGTGCACACATGCAAAGTCACACAAATATGAGAAAGGCGGCACTGGAGAGTCCTCAGAAAGGACACCGAACTACGATGTGACCACTGAAAAAGATGTCAGAGCCGGATCTTGTTTGTTTCAGCTGTGACTGTCTGCCACTCAAGATTTTTACCTATCTGCATATGTAGGTCTGCAAATGAAGGCAAATGTGCCGTAAGCGTTGATTTTGGTGGCTGCACATAAATTTAATGAGTGGATTCACAAACATGAGATCTGCGAATTGTGATGTTCAACTGTAGTCATGTTTACATACGAGACTCTGCTGGGAGCTGAACACTGCTAATAAAAACATACATGGTTCTTTTCTTCACGAGCTATAACCATTTAAACCCCTGAGCACACCTGGAACCCATTTGCTTTTCTCAAGTTCTTCCACTGTCTCCCCTTGTTCTACTTAATTTTCAACGCCAACTTGACCAGACTAAGGATATACAGGGAATGACTATAGCATTGCTCTGTTTGCAGAGGAGGTTGCTGTGTCTACTGGTGGACTGAGTGTGTGAGTTCTGCCCTGGGTACAAGGTAGGGTTCAGGCAGAGGAAAAACACAGAGGGAAGATGAGTTTCCCTTCCCCTGTCCTGGAGCTGAGGTGTTCTCTCCTCCCACTAACTTCAATCTCACAGGCTATCTGCCTTTGGATTCTACAGACTAGCTAACAGAATCTTGGTTCTGAGGATTGTGGCCTCAGACTGAGGAGTGCATTATTGGTTTTGCTGGCTCTGAGGCTTCTGGACTTGAGAAGGGGCATGCACCTGCCATTCCTGGGTCTCCAGCCTACAGGGGCTGTGGTGGGATGTCTCGTGCATCTATAATGAAATAATTAACCTAATAAAACCCCCTCAAATATCTAGCTACCTACTTACATATTGGTTTGTTTCTCCCTGGATAACCCCGATTAATATTTGTCATTTGAACAATTCCATCTTAAGTGATCCGCTCATTGTTCAGGTCCTTTTAAATTCCTTTTCCAATTATGACAGGAGTCATTCCTTTATGTAGAAACAGCATTACTCCACTTCCCATAGTGATTTCCCACCCAGATACTTCCCAGGGCGGTGGGGTCCTGTTTACCTCTGCCAGCTCATCTTAAACCACAGTTCCCTCTGCACGCTTCCCTCACCGGGCTCCCTTTCAGATTTTTATGTGCAGAAAGCTTTTTACTGCTTCTGAGTCTTTGCACCTGCTGTCTCTGAGCCTGCAGCACTCAGAGAGCATCCGTGTCTCCTTGGATCTTCCTCTTAGAGCACCTCCCCTGAATACCAAGCCCTGCTTTGCTATTCCATACACAACCAGACCTTGTTTATTTTTTAACCTTCTTTTTTAGCACTTATTTTTTTTTTCTCTTACTGGCTTGGGATATTGCCCTCATTAGATTTTAATCCCACGAAGACGGAGATTATGTTAATTTTGTTTATCCCTCGTTCCTCAGCACCCAGTACAGTGCCTGGTAAAGAAAGTGTGTAATCGATATTTAGTGAATAAATTAGTCCATTACCTAATAAATTCCTTAAGAGCACCAAACAGTGCTGTGGATCAGCTTGTGCTAGCTCAGGCAGAAACGCTGGAGTGTTATTTTCATCCAACTTGGCTTTTTTTCCCTATTTCCAGTCGCATGAGGGATCCTGGCACATTCAGCAATGACTGACTCACGTTAGGCCCTGTTACAGGTGAAGAAGCAATGTCACATGGGCTGTGTCTTCTGAGCCGTCCCCCATAACTAAGATCTCCCGGCAGTGGCTTGTTGTTCCGTCCATCACTCCTAACATACTTTGAGATCCACAAAAGAGGGCTGATATCCACAGGTAGCAATCTCATGAAGTGCTGTTTGGACCTCACCTAAGGAGAAGCTTTAGAGCAGGTAGGTGAAAACCAAGCCAACATGCAGTCTTCAGAAAGCTGGAAGCCACTGCCGGGAAGGCCGCACAAAGGGTTCTTATACTGTGTCTGGAGTTTTCAGAGTGTGGTCTGGGAGAGGGAAGTTAGGCCATTGAGAGTGAGTCCTTGAAGAGGCTTTTGTGACCCCACTTCCTTCCTCCCTTTGCTTTCTTTCCTACCGTGAAGCGACCAGTTTTGCTCTGGTAAGAGCTCCCTGCTGCCATCAGGTCCAACTTTGGGGACAGCATGTAACTTCATGAAAAAAATATAGAAACCTCTGTAACTTCATTTCTCATCCTTCCCCCAAGTAGCCCTTGTCACTATTATCATCATATTGTATAAAATCTGTATAAACCTACTGATGCAATTTCTTTAAATAGCAAGATCCGTTTTATAAAATTTAAAAGGAAAACCATATTTATATTTATGTAGATACCTACAATGTTTAGTGACCTCTGTGTTTCCTATAAAATGTGTCCCTCTACTTAGCAGTATCATATTTTACTGTAAGAGGTATTTGTTGATTGCTGTATACATCTACTTAGGAATTATGCTTTAATCTCAGTACTCAGGAAGCAGAGGAAGGTAGACGTCTGTGAGTCCAAGGCCAGCTTGGTCTGCAGCAAGAGTTCTAGGACAGCCAGGGCTACATAGAGAACCCCTGTCTCAAAAAACCAATCCAAACCAAACCAAAAATTTCACCTTTAAAGAAGTGAGTTTTGATACAGTTTTTGACAGCTTCATACTTGTATATAATGTTTGTAATCAGATTCTTTCTCTATTAATCTCTTGTTTTTTTTTTCTCCTATAGAACACCTTCTCTTCAACTTGCCCCTCTTTTATGACTTTTCAAGTGACCCACTGAATTTAATAAGGATTGCTTGCCTGAGGATTTGTATACCGGAGTTTGGGCAATGTACCAGTAGCTACACCACTAAAGAGAATGACTCCCTCTTCCCTGTCAACACACTAACAAGGGAGAGTGGGATTGAGTCACTTCCCCATTTATGATGGAGTGTTGATGGGCTCAGTCTGGTACTAGTCTTGTGCAGGTAAGCGTAGCTGCTATGGGTTCATGGTAGCAGGGGCTATGTTAATATGTGCAAAAGACAGCGTTTCACAGCACCTTTCTCATTCTCCAGCCCCCCCCCCCCCTCTGCAATGTCCCCTGGGTCTTGGAGAGGATGATAGAGATGTCCTTTTTAGGGCCTGAACACTTGTTATTTATTTAATTTATTCTTAGGACCTGGACCAGTTATGAGTCCCCTACATTAACTCCTGCCCATTGCAATGGCAGAAATGTCTCTGACAAGGATGAAAGCTGTTCCTGTCTATAGATACACAAGCATTTATACAGGATTTTGGTAATATATCCACTTACCTAGACAATTACAGATTTCCCTCACAGAATCGGGGATCTTTTTAACCATGAACTTCTGAGCAGATTTATAGTACCAGACATGAATTCCCTCTTAAGGAGTCGCCCTCAATTACAGTCAGAACATGCTTAGTCGTGTATAACACTCATGCCACTATTACACTAGTGACTGTATCTTCCCGGTAGTTCAGTATTGTAACAGGTATCATTCATGGCTGTTAAACTGTTGACAACTTTTCTTCTCCAGCAGCCTAGATAGTATGTCTGTTGTTGTGAACACTAGCCAATGGACAGGAAGTGTCCAGTTTAGTTCCAGCTTCATTTCACTGTGTCCTATAGTGTTTTCAGCAGTTGAAACTTATCATATATGACTGGAAGATAGCCAACAGCGATAACAATAACTTGTACTGCTTTGGAGACTTCTGACTCAATGACTCCATAACCAATGACTCACAGGGAGATAGATACCTTCTTAAACATGATAGTGGGATTTTTGTTACATATTATTTGGCTCCTTGGAGCATTGTTATCTATTTATGTAAAGTAATTCCATTCAAAGTCTTTTTTATGTTTTTGAAAATAAATTATATGCTTTGTATGCTGATAAGATAGTTTCCATGTTGTTTTATAACATCATTATTTTTGGGTAGTTATCCCTCTCTACTTTTCCTTACTCCCCTTTCGTCATTCCAGTTTAAGCACTCTGAGGAAACTTCCTCCTACTTTCATACCACATATGTTTTGCTATCACCCTTATGGCCTCTTCACCTTTTCCTCATGGTTCTCCTGGCCCCTTTGAATCCCCATTCCAGCTTGAAAATATAAATTGAATAATTTGAAGCTAGGATTTGCATATGAGAGATCATATATGCTGTTTTTCTTTCTGGGCTCAATATAATATTTTCTAATTACATCCATATTTCTGCAAAAATCGCAAAATACAGCTTTATTTTCTGTACAGTAATAAAATTTTTTATGTGTATATACCACATTTTTATGATTTATCAACCTGTTGACCATTCAGTCTGATTCCGTTGACATACGTGTCTGTTTTTGTGTCAACACTAGGCTGATTTTGTTACTGTGAAATTAGATAATGCCTCCAGCATTATTATTTTTGGTTTGGATTGCTTTGACTTTTGATGACTTTTTTTTCGTGTGTGTGTGTATGTGTGCATGTGATTTTAAGAGCGACCTTTTTATGTTTTCTGTGAGGATCAGGGAATAATTTTGATTAGAACTGTAGATTGCTTTTGGTAGGATGGACATTTTCATAATATTTTTCTCTTGCATGGGCACAGGAAGTCTTTCTAGCTCTTAGTGTTTAAACTTTTCACATGTCCTTTAGTATATTAAAGTTTTCTTTGTAGCAGTATTTTTTATTCCTTTTTATTATTCCAAGTTATGCTTTTTTAAAAAATATATTTATTTAAGGCTATAGTGAATATGATGGTTTACATAATGTCTATGGAAAAATCTATTGATTTTATATGTTAATTTTGTATCCACTTTGCTGAAGGTGTCTGTCAATTGGAGCTTTTGGTAGAGTCTTCAAGGTCTCATGTAAATCATATCATCTACAAAGAAGGATATTTTGATTTCCTTTCCTATTTATATCCCATTTACTTCCTTTTCCTTTTTGTTTCTTTTATATTAATTTTATTGAGCTATACATTTTTCTCTGCTCCTCTCCCATCCCCTTCAGTCTTCTCCCTTGGTCCTCATGCTCACAATTTACTCAGGACATCTTGCCTTTTTCTACCTCCCATGTAGATTAGATCCATGTATATCTCTCATAGGATCCTCATTGTTGTCTAGGTTGTCTGGTATTGTGATTTGTAGGATGATTTTCTTTGCTTTATGTTTAAAAACCACTTGTGAGTGAGAACATATGATAATTGTCTTTCTGGGTCGAGTTACCTCACTCAATATGATGTTTTCTAGCTCCATCCATTTGCCTGCAAAATTCAAGGTGTCATTATTTTTTTCTGCTGTGTAATACTCCATTGTGTAAATGAACCACATTTTCCTTATCCATTCTTTGGTCAAGGGACATTTAGGTTGTTTCCAGGTTCTGGCTATGACATACAATGCTGCTATAAACATAGTTGAGCACATGTCCTTGTGGTATGATTGAGCATTATTGGGATATATACCCAAAAGTGGTAATGCTGGGTCTTGAGGAAGGATGTTTCCTAATTTTCCAAGAAATCACCATACTGATATTTAAAGGGGCTATACCAGCTTGCACTTCCACCAGCAGTGCACAAGTGTTCCTTTTACCCCACAACCTCTCCAGCATAAATTGTCATGAGTGTCTTTGATCTTGGCCTTTCTTACAGGTATAAGAGGAAATCTCAGAGTTGTTTTGATTTGCATTTCTATAAAGACTAAAAATGTTGAACATTTCCTTAAGTGTCTTTCAGCCATTTTAGATTCCTCTGTTGAGAGTTCTATTTTTAGGTCTGTACTCCATTTTTTTTATTGGATTATGTGATCTTTTGGTGACCAATACTTGAGTTCTTTATATATTTTGGAGATCAGACTGATATGGGGTTAGTGAAGATCTTTTCCCATTCTGTAGGCTGTCATTTTGTCTTGTTTACTGTGTCCTTTGTCTTACAGAAGCTTTTCAGTTTCAGGAGGTCCCATTTATTAATTGTTTTTCTCAGTGTCTGTGATGCTGGGGTTATATTTAGGAAGTGTTTCCCCATGCCGATGTGTTCAAGTGTACTTCCCATTTTCTCTTCTATAAGGTTCAGTGTGGCTGGCTTTATGTTGAGGTCTTGATCCATTTGGACTTGAGTTTTGTGCATGGTGATAGATATAGGTCCATTTTCATTCTTCTATATGTTGTTCACTCTCTCCATATCTATTCAATATAGTTCTTGAGGTCCTAGCTAGAGCAATAAGACACCAAAGGGAGACCAAGGATATACAAATCAGAAAAGAAGAAGTCAAACTCTCACTATTTGCTGATGATATGATAGTTTACATAAGTAATCCCTGCTCTCTCTCCAATGTTCATGAATGAAATTGGTCTGTAACTCTCTTTTTTCATTTACTTCCTTTTCCTGTCTATTGTTGTAGCAAGTTTTATATTGAATGAGAGTAGAAGGGTGTCATGTTCCTGTTTTTAATGGAAATGCTTTGAAGTTTCTTCTATTTTGATGTTGGCTATAGGTTTATCATATATTGTCTTTATTGTGTTGAAACATGTTCCCTCCATGCTTGTTCTCTGTGGGTCTCTTATCATGAAAGGGTGCTGGGTTTTTGTCGAAGGCCTTTTCTGTATCAATTGAAATTATATAATCAGTTAGCACAAGTTGAACCATCCTTATTTATACCTCTGAAATAAAGCCAGCTTGGTCATGGGGAGTAGTCTTTCGATATGTTCTTATACTTGATTTGAATTTTGCTGAAAATGTTTACATCTGTGTGGATCAGGGAGATTGGTTGATAGGGTTTTTTTTTGTGCATGTAGGCATGTAAGTATGTGTGTGTGTGTCTTTATCTGATTTTGATATTAGAGAAATACTGATTTCACAAATAGAATTTGGAACTGTTACTTCATTGTGTATTTTATGGACTAATTTTAGAACATCGTTTTTAGGTCTTTTAAAAAGATTTGTTAGATTCTGCGGTGAATCCATCTGGACCTGTACTTTTTTAGTCAGCATTTTTTTTTAAATTGCTGCTTCAATCTCATTGCTTGTTATCAATCTCTTTAAATTATTTATCTCATCTTAGTATAATGTTGGTAGGCCATATGCACATAAAAATTTGCACTTTTTAAGTTTTGTTCAACTTAGTAGAATACTGGCTTTTAAATTGCTTTTTGAATTTCATTGATATCTGTTGTAATGTCTCCCTTTTCACTTTTTATTATGTTAATTTATTTTTCCTCTTCTATTTGTTAATTTAGCTAAAGGTTTGTTGGTTTCTCATTCTTGTTTATCTTTTCAAAGAATCAGCTATTTGTTTCCTTTTTTAAAAAATTTCTATTTCATTAATTTCTTCTCTGATCTCAATTATTTCTTCTTGTCTCCTCTTTTCAGGTTTGTTTTATGGCAATCCACTCTGAATATTTTTAAAAATATAGGCTCTTAGATCTAAAATTTATAAACTTTTCTCTTAGGGATAACCTTCATTGTTTTTATGAATGTTGTTTGCATATGTCTTCTGGCATCTTTGGACAATGAACATCTGTGGTAAACAGACACATGCAAGCAAAACACACATATGCATAAAATAAAAATAAATCTCAAAAAATAAAGAAAAATTAATAAGGAAATAAAAATTTCTACAATTTGATAAAAACAAAAATACAACATAACAATGTACCCTTGAACTGGAGGTATAGATGGTTGTGAGCTACCATGTGAGTGCTAGGAATTGAACCCAGGTCCTCTGGAAGAACAGTCAGTGCTCTTTTACTGCTGAGCCATTGCTCCATCTCCTCCTTGATTTCTTCAATGACACATTAATTATTTAATTATGTATTGGCTAAACTCCATGAGTTTGAATATTTTCTATAGTTTCTCTTGTTGATTTTAACCATTATTCTTGGAATCAGATGAAATTTATGGATTGTTTTACATTTTTTTGTATTTATTGTGACTTGTTTTATGTCTTAATATATAATCTCTTTTAAAGCAAAGTTTCATGGGCTATTTTGAATAATGTATATTTCATAGCACTTGGGGGTACTCTATTGTGCCATTGTAGCATTTAGAGCATTGGGATATTCTATTGTTATGTGTTGAGTCTATGTGATCTATGATAGCAGCTAATTCCAGTATTTCTCTGCTATTTGTTTTTTGTTTAGACATTTTGTATATGAGTGAGAGTAGATTATTGATGTTACCCACTCTTATGTTGGGGTTAATACGTGACTTCACATCTAGTAGTATTTGCTTTATAAAATTGGATGCATTTATGTTTGGCTAGTGTGTTTACAATTGCCATGTCCTCTTGATGGATTGTTCTCTTGATCACTGTGATCTTTGCTTAGTCTATTTTTTTCATATATTAAAAGGTAAAGTGTGTGTGTGTGTTTAGGCAGCAAAAAGATAGATCTTGTTTTCAATCCCAATTTTCTCATTTCTGTCTTTTTATTGGGGAGTTAAGGTCATTAATATTCAAATTTATTATGGAAAATGTGTATTAATTCCATCATTTTGTTGTTTTATATTGTTTTCTTAGTTCTTCTTTATCTAACAACTTTTCTAGCATCATTTTTATCCCATGTAACATGTTGGTTATGTTTTTACTTCTCTTCATTCTGATTTATTTATTCCTGTATCTTCTGTAGGTTTGGCTTTATGGTCATAGATTCTTTTAGTTTATTTTAATTATGGAAAGTTCTTGCTTCTCTTTCAATTATAATAGTTAGTTTTCCTTCAGAAGTTGAGATACATCTCATTAAGTCCTTGTGACTTTTGAGGTTTCCTTTGAAAAATATGCTGTTATTCTGATGGATCTCCTGTTATATGTTCCTTAGTCCTTCTTTCTTGAAGCTTCAAATACGCATTCTTTATCATGTATATGTAGTGTTACAGTATGGGGAGTTCTATCTCTGGTGCTATTTGGTGTTGTATGCCTCTTGTACTTGCATATCTCCTTTGTCAGGTTTAGGGACTTTTAAAAAACTCCATTAAAATATTTTTTATGCCATCTTCTTCAATTGTTCCTTTCATGATGTCATAAAGATCTTGAACACTCTATTTAAAATATTTTTTATTATTTTCTTTGACTGAATTCTTTAATTCTTCTTTGTTTAAAGCTGTTGTAGTTTATGTTCTACATAATCCATACTGTTAGTGAAATTTTCAACTGAGCTTTTTATTTGTCTTATTGAGATTTTGATCAGCAGCATAATTTTTATTTGGGTTTTCTTTGGTATTTCTGTCTTCTTACTGAATTATATTTTCATTTCCATAATTGACTTCCTTATTTCATTCATATGTTTGCCTGTGTTTTCTTGGAATTCATCCAGAAATGTATTCCTGTCCTCTTTAATTTCATTCAGGAGTTTATTTGTATCCTATTTGAATTCTTTGAAATATTTATAAATGATCTTTTGAGTTATTTGAGTTTTGCTTAGGTTCCTCTCAATAGCTGCCATTACTATGGGCTTGATATATATTTTTTTTGATGAAGACATATTGTTTTAGTTTTTCATATTCTTCTTTTAAATGTTGGGACTTGTGCAGTTGGAGCTAGTTTGTTCAGGTTTTAGTATTACTATCTGGTCAATCTGCATGGAGTGGACTTTGGGATTTATGCTTGTGGTTATCTTGGCCTATCAGGTTTTCTATTGGTTAAGAAACAGGGCAGGGAACCCTGATTGCTCTTTGGGCTGACGAGGGAGGGGGACTTGGTTGGGAGAGGGGGAGGAAAATGGGAGGCGGCGGTGGGGAAGAGACAGAAATCTTTAATAAATAAATAAATAAATTTAAAAAAGATACAATATAATAAACAGTGACAATGAAAAAAAAGAAATGTTTGAAGTTCAGTTGTGGGGATGCTCAGTGATTCATGGGTAAGGTAGATGCAATGATTATAGTTTGTCTAGGAAGTATACTAGCATCTAACCAAACAAATAAACATCTATGCAAGTTGGTATGGGGAGAGGTAGGGTGCTGACATTGGTGGGGTATGATCTCTATCCTGGTGTATATTTCACAGAGTCCTGTAGTGGTGGAGATGATGGTCCTGGGGGTCTACTTGGGTGTTATCTGGTGATCCGTTTGGGTGTTATCAGTGAAATGGGGAGTAGGAAGACACCATTGGATGCCATGGTGGTAGGTGTTGGAGTGTTGGAGAGGAACCATCTGAATTATAGTTTCTGACCTGGGGTTCTCTGGAGGCATGGGTGTCAGTAAGGGGTTTTATCTTTGACCTAGGAAATGAACAGGTAGTCTGAGGCATCTAACTTATGCTTGCAATGGTTGTTGGATTTTAATCAATTGGGGATCTAATCAGGGAGTGGACAGGTGCTCTGTAGTCTGAACATGGTGATAGGCATTGGGATGCTAGGGATCAGCTGATTGTGGCCTCTAGACCTGGAGATCTGATGGGCCCCCTACAGGGTCTTATAGTATGATAAGGACTGGGATTCCAATGTTTAGCCTTGTTTTGAGGAAAGGTCTCACACTGTAGATCAGGTTAGCCTTTAACTCCTGAAGATTTTTCAGCTTTAGCCTTTTGATGGCTGGGTTTATAGGGGAGAGCTACTTTGCCTTATCATAAATATTTCTTTTCTTTTCTTTTAGCTTCTAAGATTTTCAGCAAGAAATCTATGGTTATCCTTTTTCATTGTCGTTGTTCACCTGTATGTGAAGTGCTGTTTTAATGTTTCTGCATGCTTATGATTGTATTAGTAATTATTTCTATTTTTGTTATTCTTGATCATGTAATCTTATGTTTATCATCAAACTAGGGAATATTTTTATCCTTAAGGTTTAAATAGATTTATTTTTGTTCTTCCCCCTTTTGCTCTGCTACCAAATTTATACATATGTTAGATTTTCTGCTATTGTGTCTTTGCTTTAAAGGCTAGATCACATTTTCTCTCAATTTCCAGAGTGTGTATTTCTGTTCACCTGTCTTTAAGTTTTCTGTTTGTCATCTCTACATCCTGTGACTTTCTCATTTCAGGTATCAAACTTTTCAGATCTATAATTATCAGTTTTTCAAAATAAATAGATTCTGCCGGGCCGTGGTGGCACACACCTTTAATCCCAGCACTCGGGAGGCAGAGACAGGCGGATCTCTGTGAGTTTGAGGCCAGCCTGGTCTACAAGAGCTAGTTCCAGGACAGGAACCAAAAGCTACGGAGAAACCCTGTCTCGAAAAATCAAAAAAAAAAAAAGTCTCTCTAATGATATTTCCTGTCTTTGATTCGAGTATTTTTCCTTTGTATCCAAGAGTATCACTATAGTGATACTTGTTAAAATTCTTCTTTGTTGATTCTGCTTTCTTATTCATCTACCATTTTGAGATATACTCCTTCAAATTTGGTGCCATATTTTATTTTTCTCGTGATTCTTCATATTTTGATGGTTCTCTGAATGCCAAGTACCTTTGATTTTACCTTCAACATTACAGCTTGATTTTTCCTTGTGGAAACTCATGACTCAGTTATATACTATGAAATGCATTGAGTTTTTGTTTTACTAGAAATTTAATCTGCTTGGATTTAAACTTTAAAAACTGCTCTATACAGCCCAAAGCTCACTCTAGTTCTCTTACCTTTAAATTCTTTTGGTTCTCTCTGGCCCTGCACAGTTCCATAATAAACCAGATGACTCTGCAAGTTTGTTTTCAACCCCCATTTTGGGAGGCACACAACCACCTATAACTCTAGCTCCAGGGGACTAAGTGCCCTCTTCTAGTTTTGGTGAGAACCTGCATGCCCATGGCACAGTCTCCACACACACACACACACACACACACACACACACACACACATATATATATATGTAATTAAAAATGAAATATGTTTTTTTTTTCTTTCTTTCTTTATTTATTAAATATTTC
>NW_026067905.1:11209629-11314825 GCF_014885135.2 Alexandromys fortis | reverse complement strand
GCGCCTCCCAGCTCCGTCTGCCGGCGCGGGCGCCTCCCAGCTCCGTCTGCCGGCGCGGGCGCCTCCCAGCTCCGTCTGCCGGCGCGGGCGCCTCCCAGCTCCGTCTGCCGGCGCGGGCGCCTCCCAGCTCCGTCTGCCGGCGCGGGCGCCTCCCAGCTCCGTCTGCCGGCGCGGGCGCCTCCCAGCTCCGTCTGCCGGCGCGGGCGCCTCCCAGCTCCGTCTGCCGGCGCGGGCGCCTCCCAGCTCCGTCTGCCGGCGCGGGCGCCTCCCAGCTCCGTCTGCCGGCGCGGGCGCCTCCCAGCTCCGTCTGCCGGCGCGGGCGCCTCCCAGCTCCGTCTGCCGGCGCGGGCGCCTCCCAGCTCCGTCTGCCGGCGCGGGCGCCTCCCAGCTCCGTCTGCCGGCGCGGGCGCCTCCCAGCTCCGTCTGCCGGCGCGGGCGCCTCCCAGCTCCGTCTGCCGGCGCGGGCGCCTCCCAGCTCCGTCTGCCGGCGCGGGCGCCTCCCAGCTCCGTCTGCCGGCGCGGGCGCCTCCCAGCTCCGTCTGCCGGCGCGGGCGCCTCCCAGCTCCGTCTGCCGGCGCGGGCGCCTCCCAGCTCCGTCTGCCGGCGCGGGCGCCTCCGAAATATGTTTTTTTTTTAAAAAGGGTGACATTTTCTATTTAAGGTTAATCAACCTTATAACAGCCTGACTTTTTTTTTTGTTATAAAAATGGGGAACTATGCAATCTAAGGGCTTCGACGTCTTCATACTCTTCCACTTGTTTGCTCTTGTTCATTCTTCAGTCTTCAGGAACTTTCCTTTTTCTGCATTTTGCCCAGAGTTTATAATATCTTCAGGACAGATTCCAGACTCCTGTGACCCATATGCTTCTTAGAATAGATGGACATGAGGGGCAAACGCAGCAGTTAAGGTTTTAGTGGCACCATGCCAGACAGAAGACACTACCTGGTGACCTTAACTGCCATGTGAGATGCTTTGTAGAGATTAATGAAGAAGGAAGAACCTCTGATTTCTTTCTGTTGGTGGCAGTTGAGATTAGGAAAGCGATTAGAAAGAAAGTGATTAGCCTCGGATGTCAGAATGATGCAGGTCAGTTCCACGTTACAACTTATTTGGCCTTTGACAGTTTGACAGACACTTTTCTAAGACTCCTTGCTGGAAACTGAATGTTTTCCTATCAGTTGTGGTGCCAAAGAATCAATAGAACTAAATTTTTAGAGACCTCTGGTGTCTCAAAATAGTTTCTTCTTCTCCCATGTATTTTGGGAAGTGGCCTAGTTTGCCTCTCAGTAGACATATAATCTTTCTTAACAGTGACATCAGGATTTTACTGAGCTCTAGGATAAATTATAATTGATTAGGTTCTAAAATAAAGGTGCTATATCATATACAGTGCAGAAGCAAGGATTTAGGAAAAAGAGCCCTGGTTCTAGACCCAGCTTTTCTGATATTCACAATGCATTCTGGACCACTTATTCTCTCTGAACTTGTGTTCTGCCTGTGAAATAAGAATAATACACCCTTCCCTACCAAGTGTTGTGAAATTAGCATACAGTGATGCTCAAAGAGCTTTAAAGAACCCACCAGTCCCTTCGGAATAGTAAGCATTCAATAAATGTTATCATTATCGTTGCTGTTATTCATCTAACAAAACTGAAGTGAGCATAAAAATCTGTGATTTTTAGAAAATTTAGAAAATTGAGAAAAAATTCACAGGGAAGAAGGTGGAGTAAGGAGTTGTGGGTGGGGCAGGGGTCAGGTCATCTTCCATAATGGAGAGAAAAGGCAGCATTTCCTGATAGTGAGGTTAAGCCATCCATGGTGGAATTTGGAAGAACCATGTGAATTCACCAGTGGGGTGAGGCAGACCCATCCTGGGCATTTTCTACAAGGGTTAAAGGTGATAGTAAAAGTTTAGGTTCATTATAATTAGGTCTTGGGAGACCTTGTGGAGCCTTTCACACTTGTACCCATTTTTTTCCATGTCTTCAGTGTGATGTGCTTGTGTGGATCATATTTTGATGTTTTTCTGTCATCTTAGCAGCTTACATGAATCTACTGATATTTTAATTATTGTCTGTGGTCCCATGGCCCTATGCCCTGCTGGTCACTGGAAGCCTGGCGGAGCTTCTCGTTCCCTGTCCCTGGCACTGCCACAGCTGTAATATGTAGATTTAAATTAAGTCTCTATTGTTCTATTTATCAGTAAGACTCAGGAATCAAAGGCTGCAGTGAAAACCTGGTAGCTCAGGAAGACTAACAGCTAGTTGACCTTACTTTTTGGCTGGAGATACTACAAAGGACATCTCTCTTCCCTCATCCCAGAACCAAAAGGACTCCCAAACTCTACTCTCTACCCCTTGTCTTCTCTCCTCAAATTGCTGGCTATGACTAATTCTGGTCAACTCGTCAGTGGCTCCACCCCTGATTCAAGATAAACTTATTGACAATCTGGAGAGTCACAGTGTGATCAAAATATCCCACAATAGTATCTTGATATGGTCACAGCCCTGTTGTCCTGCATTTGTTGGTTGATCCCGTGTCCAAGGGCACAATTTCTTAAACTGGGTTATGATCTCATAGGTGACAAATTTGGCAACTGTAGAAGTTTTCTTAAGGTGGGACAACTGAAAATTAACTCAGAATCAAATCATAGTGAATCTGAGGTGTATCTGGCAGGGCTCACGCATCACACCTTGCAATACCAATGAACACTTCCTGGAACACTGGGCTCATAGTCACTTTTGCATGGAATGAATGAGAGCATCTTTTCTGTACTTAAGAAGTTTTCTGCTTCTAAGAAAAACAATGGTTTATTGTGGAAGACAAAATCAATATTTTCCTACTGTTATAGCTCAAGGCTTAAATATCCAGTTATTATAACTTGGGGCCGTATTACACTAGTAGGCTTTTACTTTAAAAGAAATTAATTGAGTTGCTCAGATAAGTTTCATTAAAAAAATTAAGCAAATTTTTGGTTTGAGATCAAGACAGAATATACAACAATTTCTGAAATGACCCTCAGCACACTTCTGCATACTTATGGGAAGAGGTATTCTTAGTGGTGATGATCTTAACATCAAAATATCAGCCAGTTCTGAGCAATATTGATGATGTTCTATGTATTAAATACTCAGTCAATACCCAATATTTCACATGAAATAATCACACACATCCATTCCATCACTACTCAGATTTTATTTTGCTTTTAATATGTAGTAAAAATATACAGATACTGAGTGGCTGTTTTAAAGTAAATGTATAATTTATTTTCATTTAATGTTTGAATTGTATACCTATTTCAGAGATCCATGTTTCCAGCATCACATAAAAAATTTCCCAGATGAAAGGTATCATAAGCGGAAGAAGTTTAAGAAGGCTTTTTCTAGAAGATTTGGTATCATCCTCTGCCTGCACTGAGGACCTGGAGGTGGGGGAATACCTTCCAGGCTATGATGGAAGGAGGTCTCTGCCCATCTGGTTGGCACATGGGTAGCAGGAGAAGTGGGAGAGGGTCAGAGGGAAACAGTCAAATCTAGAGGATAAACCAGAACTGGTGACGGTATAGGGCGTAGAGACTAGATGATCCTCGGCCAAAGAGAGAGACAGAGGGAGGCGGCAGGTGGACTCAGCAACCTCCAAGGGCTTATGGGATCAACCTCCAATGGTTCCCTTCTTCAACCCGAAAACAGCAAGATGGCCCCTGTAGCTTTTCCACTTCCACATGATATTTTTGATGCACCTGACTTACTTAAACTGTATTTCTAGCTATGAGGCCTCTGGACCTATGCCAAACCACCACTTGACACATAATGCCAAACCAGAGCATCTTTTAAAAAGATGTCAAGTAAGAAGGTGGAAGCATTAAACTAGAAATCAGGGACCCAATCACAGACTTCCGATGCATCCCTAAGAAAAATCGCCGTTTAATGTCACATCTCAGCATCTCTGTTTTAAAGCATTCTCCCTGTACCCACTGCCTTATAGATGGAGATGGGCACAGAGTACAGGAAGGGCCATTTGGTCTCTTTATTCCTTTTATTTTTATAGGTACCTTAACCAAGATGATAATAGGAAAAAATGGCACGCACTGTGGACCTCCTTCTCCTTGTTTGTTTCTTTTCTTAGCAAATGCTGGCAGTATCCTTCTGGTGGAAACACCCATTTTTCTCTTCCCACTCTGCTTTCACTCTCAGTTAACCTGTCACTCTTGGTTCTAACTCACATATCTCTGAAGATAACCTGCGTTCTCAAACCTCTACTGTCCTGACTTGATTCAGACCACAGCTATTCTTTGCTTAACGAGTAGTTCTCAACCTTCCCGATGTTGCGACCACCTAACTCATGTTGTGGTGACCCCCAACTATAAAATTATTTCATTGCTACTTTGCAACTGTAATTCTGCTACTGTTATGAATTGTGATGTAAATGTGTGATATGCAGGATACCTGATATGTGACCCTAAAAGGGTCACTACCCAAAGGTTGAGAACCACTGGCTTAGGTGTTAATAATTTCCCAAACGTTGTCCTTATCTTCAACCTTGTTCTATGTACTTTCCATCCTATTTTCTCCTCACCCCAAACTCAGAGTTCTTTCTAAAATGTAAGACTCATTCTGCTGTGCTGCACTTAAATATTTTAGAGGCACCCTTCTGCCCATAAGCTAAAACCTATACACTCCACTTGAATGCCAGTCCCAATGTCTGGACTCTGCTGAGTTTCCATAGCCACTCCATAAGGAAGTTTGTGACTTTTCCAAGTCTGCATATAGGGTGCCTCCTTTGTACTTTTGCCTGGTATTATGGCTTCTGTGGTCTTAACTATTATCATTCCTTGTGCAAGGTCTTCAACAAGCTGTATAGCTGATCCTTGTCTGTCTTTTCTCACTTTCACATGCCCACTTCCTAGAAGTGTGCCTAGTACCAAACAGGGGGATCCTACGTACTTGCTAAATAAGTGGATATAAAGAGTTACTCAAAGGTAGGCCATGACTTCTTGAGGGGAGGGAATTGATTATTCATTTAAAGAGGAACCAATGAAACTGCCTCATCCCAGAAGGCATTTCTCCAGAGCCTTGCATATCTTTCTAGGGATAAGATGGAGATGGCCCCATAGAAGAGAAAATGTGAAGTACACTTGTATGCATTGGCACAGGAGAACACTTCCTAAATATAATCCCAGTAGCACAGACACTGAGAATAGAAATTAATAAATGGGACCTCCTGAACCTGAGAAGCTTCTGTAAAACAAAGGATACAGTTAACAAGATAAAAATAGCATCCTACAGAATGGGAAAGGTTCTTTACCAACCCCATATCTAACAGAGGTCTGATCTCCAAAATATACAAAGAACTCAAGAAATTGATCATCAAAAGAACTAATAATCCAATAAAAATGGGCTACAGACCTAAACAGAGAGCTCTCAACAGATGAATCTAAAAATGGCTGACAGATACTTAAGGAAATGCTAACATCCTTAGCCACCAAAGAAATGCAAATCAAAACAACTCCAAGATTCCATTTTACATCTGTAAGAATGGCCAACAACACTGATGACGACTTATGCTGGAGAGAATGTTGGATAAAGGGAACGCTTCTGCATTGCTGGTGGGAGTGCAAACTAGTACAGCCACTTTGGAAATCAGTATGGAGACTTCTCAGAAAATTAAGAAACAATGTACCTCTAGATCCAACAATATCACTTTTGGGTATATACCCAAAGTATTCATACCACAAGGAAATGTGCTCAGCTATTTTTGTAATAGCCAGAACTTGGAAACAACTTAAATGCCCCTTGACTGAAGAATGGATAAAGAAAATGTGGTACATTTACACAATGGAGTATTACACAGTGGAGAAAAATAATGACATCTTGAAATTTGCAGGCAAATGGATAGATCTAGAAAATATCATATTGAGTGAGGTAACCCAGACTCAGAAAGACAAATATAATATGTACTCACTCATAAGTGGCTTTTAGGTACAAAGCGAAGAAAAACCATCCTACAATTCTCAACCCCAGAGAACCTAGACAACAAAGAGGACCCTAAGAGACACATACATGGATCTAATCAACATGGGAAGTAGAAAAAGACAAGATCTCTTGGGTAAAATGGAAGCATGTGGATCATGGGAGAGGGCAGAAGGGGAGGGGGAGGAAGGGAAGGGAGTGGAGAAAAATATTTAGCTCAATGAAAACAATTTAAAAATTTAAATGTTACTTTCCAGGAAAAAAGAAGGAGATGGCATTGTAACTTTTTTTTCTGAAAGCTTTGCCTGGGAGGTCTGCCTATAAAATTTGCTCAATTGGCTTGTGAGGATCGACAGTTGCTGATAGAAAATGACTTCCTAGAAAAAAAGACCTAATAGTTCTTAATTGTCCATCTGAGTCACCCTAAGAGGGAGACAGTCTGGGAGAAATGGGTTCCCAGTGGACTATGGCATCCTTTCTGTGTCGGTGGGCAGCTGAACTCAGGAAGAGTCCAGCTGACCTTAATTGCCCTGGCACCATGCTCGGAGTCTGTATGGAGCATCAGAACAAGTCTACAGCTTGGTTCCCTGTGTGGCTGCATGACAAGCTGGGCTCCCAGGCTCCTGACAGGTTGCCAGCATGAGCTTCCTTCCAGTGTCTGCACAGTGCCCTGCTGCGGGAGAAGAGAAAGCAGTGATACATCAGTGCAGGCACAGGCCCATTGGGAAGACAGGGACTGGGACGGCAAAGTTTTTATTCTGTCACCTAATGTAAAAATCAAGGGGACATGGTGAAATCAGAAGAAGCAGATGAAAGCCAATGTCTCTGGCTTTATTATGTACTGTGGAGCTGGTCTTACCGTGGCAACAAAATTATAGGTTTTTATAGTACCTTTCTTCCCCGGGGCACAGGGTATTTCACTGTGTAGTAACAGGCTTCCAACTGAAAAGCTCTCACTTCTGGCATCACTTACTCTCTCTGTAATGTTAATCTCTCCCTCTTTTCATTATGGCGAATAGAAAATAGGTTAAGAAACACGATAGTCCATTATTGGCATACACAGATGCACAGATGGTATGTGTGTGTGTGTGTGTGAAATACAATCACTAAATATTCAACAGAATAGAAAGACGTGTGATGCAAAGAAAGAATGGAACTAAAGAAATAAAAATAAAATATAGATCATTATAATTCACATATGGTGATGGGGGAGGAATCAGGGCCAGTTTGCATTCTGGAAACAATGAACAAAAGGAAGAAAGTTTTCTTTTTTCTCCTAAAGGCTTTTTCCTCCTCAGAAGAATCTCTCCCTCTGTCCCTCCCTCCCCCAAAGACATCACCACCAAATAAATACATATGAAGTATAAAAATGATCTCGGAATGACAACCTTTCAAAATGAATGAACATTTTTTGTGGGTTCAAAAAGCTGTAGAATTTCCATTTAGATTTTCATAGCTGTGGTGCTCACAAATACTAAAAACCAAGTGTCGTTTGTATGTGAACTGGCCCCCACATGTTCCTGTGTTTAAATACTTAACCCTTGTCTGGTAGTGCTGTTCTGAGAGGGTAAAGAACATAAATAAATGGGGCTTTCTGAGAAAATAGGTCACTAGGAGTGAGCCCTTGGAGGGAGATTACCCCTGGCTGGTTTTGGTCAGTTCTCTGCTTACTGGTCCAGCCATGCTGTGAGGAGTTCCATCATATACTCACCGCACAATTAAGCCACTCCTCCTTGCCTTCCCTGTCATGAACGACAGTTCTACCTGAAACTGTGAGACAACACAAACATTTTCTCTCTTTTTGTACATTGCTTGCATTTTATGTTTTAAAAAATACATTTTTAATTGAGATAGTGCTACATTACTTTCCTCCATCCACCCCTCACAGGAGCCTTTTCTTCCAACTCCTCCCATACCTGTCCCCACTCCCAAGTGTTTGTCTTCTTTTTCTTTTATTATTATTGTTATATATGTATGTATGCACAAATATATAAATAATACCAGCTGAGTCTGTTTTTGCTGTTTGTGGGTTTGTGGATTCAGAGCTGATCATTCTGCAGTGGACAACCAATCCTGGGACTCACGCCTAATTGTCCTTCTGGGAAAGGCTAATTATCCTTCTCTCAATAGTCATTAGTTGCCTCTAGTTCTTTGCTGAGAGTGGGACCCCAAGAAAATGTTCTCTTTCTATGTTAACATGTCCGTTGTTACTCCCATTGCTCTGATCTTGTTTATGAAGCCATTCTTTGGAGAGACTGTTTTACCATGGACTTCCTGGTATTGTGGGTTTTGTTTATTAATTTTTTTATTGAGCTCTACATTTTTCTCTGCTCCCCCTCCCCCCTCATTCTTCTCCCTCTTCTGTGATGTTCTATCAGGTGTAGATGCAGGAGCTGTGATCTAGATGTGTTGATTGCAGTTGGTCTCTGCATTGTGTCTAGTTGTGATTTTTCTGTGAGGGCCTCCATTTGCTGCAAAGAAAGACTTGTTTGATTCTGTGTGCTAGGTACACTTATCTGGCTTATTTGCGTGTCTAAGGATAAGATTTAGAAAGCAGTAAGGAATTACATTGATCTATCAAAGAGGCAGTAGGAGATTCTTTTCCAAAGTCCATGGCCTCACTAGTCATGGGAAGTTCCCTATGCTTATATTTGTTGTGTATGATTTAGGTAATTATAAAATATTATGATTCCTTGAAGCTTTTTCAAACAAATACCTTGGTGGTATTTGTCCTGCATCCCTCCTTCTCTGTCTATACTGACTTCCTCATCTCCAGTTGGAACTCCATCCCCATTTTTCTGTTTCCTACTTCATATTGTCTATCATCAAAATATCTTGGAATAAACTTACCTAAGGAGATAAAAGAGTTCTACAATCAAAACTTTAAATCTCTATAGAAAGTGATTGAAAAATACACTAGGAAACAGAGGCATTCCATATTTATGGATTGGTAGAATTAATATTGTAAAAACAACCAGCTTACCAAAAGCAATTTTATTGGTCTATGCAATCCCAATCAAAATACAGGACCATCCTAAAATTTATATGAAACTATAAAAGGCCCTGGATATATGAAGATTCTGAGCAAAACGTAGAATACTGGAGGGGTAGCTTTTCCAGACTTCAAGACATATGATAAAGCCATAGTAAATAAAAAAGTATGTTACTGCCACATTTTTCTTTTTAAGTGGCTTTTGTCATGCATAATTTCACAGCAAGAAAAGAGTTAAACACAGAAGATTGGTACCAAGATGTGGGGTTGTTGCTGAGATAAGCATTACTCCAGGGTTCACAGGCTTTTGGGATTAATTTGTTGGAGGAATGAAAAGAGTTTATGTCTGTGGGACAGAGATACCCTAGAATTTTTGTGTGGAGCTTAATGGATATTTTGATGGGTGTTCAGAAAATTGAATGCCATAGACATGTAGGCACTGAGAGTCCAGATAGCAAGATTTCAGGTGGTATAAATAGAGTTTCTGTCCTGCCTGGTCCCACAGCCAGTCAGTCCCAAAGAAACACACAGAGGCTTATAACAATTACAAACTGTTTGGCCTATTAGCTCAAGCTTATTACTAACTAGTGCTTTCAACTTAACCTCTAATTCTTGTCTATGGTAGCCATGTGGCTTGGTATCTTTTATCAGTGAGGCATTTTCATCTTGCTTCCTTTGAGTCTGGCAGGTGACTGCCTCTGCCTTTCCTTTTTCTGAGAATTCCCTTATTCTGGTTGCCCCACCTATACTTCTTGGCTGGCCAATCATCATCTTATTAAACCAATATGAGTGACAAATCTTTACACTGTACAAGAGCATTTCCCACAGCAAGACAGAAATAAGGAACCCATTGATAATTGGGCTAGAGACCATTGTGTTACATTTGGCAAAGAATCTGGCTATGTTTTGTCTGTGTTCTAAAGGTCTGAGAGATGCTGAACTAAAAATACTGAATAATAGTAACAGACTGGGATGGTGGATTTGCTCAGCAAGCACAGACACTTGGTACTATGTCTACAAATTGAGTTCTAGGATGCACATGGTAGAAGGAGAGAATTGATTCCCACACATTGTTCTTTAATCTCCATGTGAATACATACATACATATATATATATATACATCTATATATATAAATAGATGCAAAACAATTAAAAATTATAATAGACTTACTTGGAGAGGGAGAATTTCAAGGCAACATAACATTCAGGCTATTGTATGGTTATTGCTCTTTGCTTTTAGGTAAATTTATTCAGGGCAAAAAGTGTAGAAGAAATATTGAAAAGGACGATTTGAAAGTTTGGTGAGGGGAAATTCATTAAAATGTGAACACAGTAATGTAAACTAAGTGACTATATAAGGAGATTGGCCCCATCAAGCACCTTTCATTTTGCATTGAGGTAATAGGAAAGGAGGCTTGAGGTCAAGAACCCACCATCAAAGTTTTCAACTGTAAAGTTGCAAACAGATTCAAAAGACTATCCTTAAAAAAAAAAAAAAAAAGAACATAGTGCTTCCACAATGCCTTGGTGGGAAAAAGACCATGAAGGAAGTACTTCCCATATTTAGCTATACAGACAACTCAATTCAGGAATGGTTTGAGAGGCCATGCTACATGTTGACTTGGCAACAAAAGTTGGCATTGTTCAAGTGGTGCTAGTCTTGTTGGTGTGCAGAATACAAAAGTGATTAGTCATGGGGGATTTCACCAAGGCTCGAGGAAATCTGTAGAGACAGGTAATTTTCCCACAGTGTTAGATTCTCTGCAAGAAGCCCTTGTTTGTGAAGCTGATGTTCTAATGGAGATCTCAGCATGTTGAGATTGCCAGGAGCTTAGGACATCTACTTCAGGTACTGAGTGAAACCATCCCAGAAATGTGACCTCGTGTTCTTTAGGCAGCAGGTCCATAACACAGGGCTGTTGGAGTAGGTTAGAACCAGATGATGGTGGCCACCTACCCTGGAACTACAGGAGCTGGCATTACTGTGCTCATTGACGTGTTGTTTTGATTCAGTCGTTTCTTGCTAACCTCTCATTCTTTGCTGTTGGAATGAGGACATTTACTCTGCTGTTGCATGTTCTAAGTGTGTAAGTTAGTTTTTTATTTGATATGAGCTCATAAGTAAGGATTTCCTCTGATTCTCAGAGGAGACTTTGAACTTTTGAACAGCATTGGGGATATTGAACTGATGAGATCTCTTGAGGTTAGGCTAGAGAGTTTGCTTTACAAAATGGTCCTGAGTCAATGAGGTAATGTGGTAAGGGATGAGACATTATGCTTTGAGTCTAAAATGCTCCTCACAAGCTTGTGTGTTTGAACACTTGGTAACCAGGTAACAGTGCTATATTTGGAGGCCATAGAATCTTCAATAGGTAAGCTATAGCCTGAAGAAAGAGGCTACTGGATGTGTACTGGAGATACATTATTTCTGACTGGTTTTGGCCTCTTCTTACTTATTGATCTGATTGAAATGAGCAGTTCTGCCACATAGTTCTATTTCCACCAAGCCACTCTGCTATGCTTCCCCAGCATGACAAACTGCTCCTCCAACCTGGGAGCAAAAAAATTATTTTTCTCCCTTAAGTTGCTTCAGTTATGTATTTTTCCACACCAAAACCAAGATAGATCAGAATGGTTAAGCATTTATGATGCTTCAAGGAAATTACTTACTGAAGATTAAGAATCAATCTAACAGTAAAAGTGAATATACATATATATGTCACAGTGCAAACCCTTCCATAGCACAATGCTTCCTCATACGCTAGGGAAGATATGGACTTTCACATAAATGAAGCTGGCTCACAGATGGTCCTATATGCTTATGTATTGTTCATTGCCCAACAGTCAGTAATGTTTTGTCCTTGCCCATCCCAAATATCTGCTGACCCATAATATCCATGTGCAATTGAATTTGGCCAGAAATCCCACCAGGTGTGCCTACTTATCTTACCAATGAAATTGCTAAATAATTAACTGGTCTGATACACCATATAGTTCCTTCCCCTGGCTGAGCAGTCAGCTAGAAAGCAGCTCCATCTCTCCAGTGAAGCCACTGTCTCGTCAACTCACCAACACTATCATTACATCCTGCGCTGACTCAACAATGAGCCAAATCATAGATCCTGTATCGTTTAGGCCTGTGGCATAGCTGGGTAGCTCAGGTGTTCCTGAGCATATTCGTTTTGTTTGCCAGGAGGCACTTAGACACAGCTGACTTCACCATGGCACTAATGTACACCATACCTAAAGATGACAGTTGACCAGGGGCACCATACAATCTGTTAAAAACCAAAGACAGAAGTCTAAAGTCAAAAATGGGGGCAGGGGGTAGATGTCACATCACATATAATGGACTCTCTATTAGATTAGTAGATTTTTCAATAGGGTCTGTGGAGGACTGGGGAGAATGTTATGGTATATTCAGAGGGCTGAAAGAAATAGACCTTCTATTCAAGAATAATACACCCAGCCAACCTCTTTCTGTTATATAAACATTCCCTCTCAAATAAGTAAATAAATAGATAAACAAATAAATGTAAATATAAAAGGATGAAAACCATGACGAAACTATAAAATAATATAAAGCCAATCAATATAAGTAGATATACAAGTGAAAAAGAAAAAAATTAAGCCTTATCATTGTAGAAAAGCTATCAAGTCACAAAAAGCTAGTAAGACAGGAAAAAAAGTGTATCTAAAGCAAAAATGTCAGAGGTATGGTGTTACCTATCCATTAACAGTTAAGAATAGCCTTGTAAATGGATTGAATTTGACAATTGAAACATCCAGACTGATTGAATGGGTAAAAAAAAAAAAACAACAACTATCTAGTGTCTATAAGAAATTCACTGGTAATAACACTGAATGTGAAAAAAATAGAAAACTATACAAAAGCCAAGTAGAAATGAAAATGAGCAGGGATATCTATTTTCATATCAGAAAGACTAAAAAATAAAAAAATTAAGAGGAGACAAAGGTTATTATATCATGACAGGATGATCAATTCAACAAGAAGCTATAATATATAATAAACATATAATATATACAGTACTGAATCACTCACATATTAAGCAAATGTTACTAGATCTAAAGGGAGAGAAAACCTCCAATATAGTAACCATTGAGAATTTCAACACTTGGTTTTGTCAGTGAACAGATCACAAAGCATAGAACCGTCACATTAAGCTGTCCCGCAGGACAGATTTATTTAATAATAGCTGTGTTCTTCTCCTCAGAATATTCTTCAGGTTAAACCATTGCTTTGATAAGTCACAAAAAGTCTCAACAAGTTAAAAAATTAATACCATGCCATAAATCTTCTTAGACAATGGAATGAAATTAGAAGTCAAGAGCATGAGAAACTTTAAATGCTCTTGAATGACCAATTGGTCAATAAAGAAAATAAAATGGAAATGTAAAGGTCTTGAAACAAGTTAAAAATGGGAACATAATATACACATACCTATATATAGCATATAGTATAAAGCATAATCAATAGTAGGAGGGAAGCTCCTAACACTAAATGTCTGAATTGAAAAGTAGTAAAAATAATTAACAGTCTAATGATGAATCTTGAAGAATTGGTAATGCAAGAATAAACCAAATGCAAAATTAGTCAATTGAAAACCACAATTAGTATTAGAGTAGAAGTAAATAAAAAGCTAGCTTTTTTTGCAAAGATGAAAAATTTAACATCCTTTAGCTAGTCTAAGCATGAAAGAAATGAAGCAAAAGTACATCAAATCATGGAGCAGAAAATTCCAGTACCAGATGTAGGATAGCTCCTTCTGAATTGTTGGTGAGGAAGCCTCCCCAGGTTCCCAAATGACACAAACTGTCGCCAGTGCTTTTGGTGCCTGCCAGAACAAATAAGTCCTTATTACTGAAGACAAAACCCACTTTGGATATAGGACACAGGAAATTCCAGCTGAAGTGAATTGTAAGTTTCTTCCCTTCTGACCAATGTTCATATTGCCATAAGATGATGCTGAAGTTGGGAGGGAGAAAAGGCATTAGTGATGTAACCAATTATCTTGGCCCCTTTGTACTAAAATGCCAACTTTCAGCAAGACATGCCCAGGGTATGGTAATGGCATGATAGTTACAGGGACAACCAACCACTCCCTGATAGCATCTGGGGCGGAGTGTCTGGTAGAAAATACAAGTCTTGCTCTATAAACCTGGTCAAAAGTCTGTGGCTAATGAGCTCATGAACCCTATGGAGGAATTTGCTAACGTTTTGATAAATGGACATGTAGTTGTCCTCCTTTCTACTCATATTTACACCCACAAGCTGATGCAACCCTCGGCCAGAGTCATGGAAACCATGTTTACCAATGGGACACATTCAAAGTAGAAGCTCCTAACTCATCAGAGTGCTAAAAGTAAGAGAATGCTGCATGCTCAGCCTTAGATGGGACATCTGGATCACCCACCTGAGGCTCAGGGAGCATGATGGAAGCAGGGGTGGAAAGACTGTAAGAGTCAGGATGGGGGAGAGTGAAGTGAAATTCTATCTTCTGGATAGGATGCGACTATTGCAATTATGAGCACTCAGCAGCTGTGATCACTTGTTTAAGGCTTATATGACAGAGAGGGGGAGGGAGAGAGAGGGTAGGAGAGAGGGACAGAGACAGAGAGAGGAAGAGAAGCGGGAGAGAAGAAGGTAGAAGTTGGAAAGGAGTGGAGGAATGGAGAGGAGGAGAGAGGGAGAATGGAGAGGGAGAGGAATGGAAGAGAGCAAGAGGGAGAAGGACAGACTAGATGGAAAAATGTAGTCACTGGTTGTGGGATGGGGAAGCAGAAGATAAGGTAGTTAGGAGGGAAATATAATCACAATACATTGCTCACAAGTAAAAAATGTCAAAAATAAAACTTAGAAATTCCCCCAAATTTCTATAATCCCTAAATCTATCTACAGATTTAATAAATTTCTAAAATAATGAAGGCATTCCTCATAGAAATAGTAAAAATAATCCTACAATTCAGAATGGAGCAATGGCTTAGCATTAAGAGCTTCTGTTGTTCTCATAGAGCTTCCAGGTCACTTCCCAGCACCCACATTGTGGTTCACAAACATCAATTCCAGGGCATATGGTACTTTCTGCTAATTTCTGTTGGCATCAGGCACATATGTGGTACATATACATACATGCAGGCAAAATATTAATATACATAAAATAAAAATAAGTCTTTAAAAATCCTAAAATTCATTTGGAATCACAAAATACTACAAGAGACAAAGCAGTCTTGAGGAAAAGTCTGGAGGCATCATAATACCTGACTGAAAGACATAATACAAAACTCAAGCAATCATAACAGCATAATATTGGAATACGTGAATGGAACAGAATATAAAACTCAGAAATAAACCTGCGCACCCAGAGCCAACTGATTCTAGACAAAAATGGAAGTATGCATTAGAGGAAGAAAAATCTATTGAAGATAGGAGTGTGGGCAAATTGGGCATATAAATGCAAGAGAATGAAACTAGACTCTTAGCTTTTGCTACCAAAAAGAAAAAAAATCAGCTCCAAAAGACTTCAATAGAAGTCCTGAAATGGAAACCATAGAACCACTAGTTGAAAATGATGTGGCTGTCCTGCCAGGGAAGCATGTAGGCTGGCTGTAGATCTTCCGGTCTCCTGCTCCTCCAGAGTCAATCCCTCAGTCTCATCCCAGCTCTACAGCAGACCTTCTTGGATGACCTTTTTTCACTGTTTCCCCCATTACAAGGAGATTATGTAAGCAGATCCTGGTGGAACTCTTTGCTTTCCTCCCTCCTGTGAGCCCCTTCAGACCCCCCAGTGGCCACACCTGTCAGGTCTACAGAAAATTTCCTACTGGGAAACACACAACTATCACACTCTCCAAAAATCCAGAGAGGAAACAGAAACCAAGGAAAAAACAGCCATCCAACAAAGACAAAACCAGACAGCAGCACCAAGACGTGTAATCATTCCAATCCCAGATACCTCGACACCAGCACAAAAACACAATAAATAACAACCAGGGCAATATGTCTCCACTAGTGCCTAGGGGCTCTATCACATCAGGCCTTGACTAGGCCAACATACCCAAAGCACAAAATGAGGAAATTCTGGAAATGAAAAGTTTATGAATTAGAACAGGAAGTACAGAGGTAAACTTCACTAACAGAATACAAAAAAAAAAAGTCTCAGATGCTGAAGATATGACAGAAAAAATGGATACATCAGTCAAAGAAAATGTTAACTTTAAAATACTCCTAACATAAAACAGCCAGGAATTCTGGGACACTATGAAAAGATCAAATCTAAGAATAATATGAATAAAGGAAGGAGAAGAAACCAAGTTCAAAGGCACAAAAATATTTTAAACAAGTTTTTAGAAGAAAAACTACCTAACCTAAAGAAGCATATGGCTAGACAGGTACAAGAAGCACACAGAACACCAAAGAGATTGGACTGAAAAAGATTCTCCTTGGCACATGATAATCAAAGCATTAAACATACAGAACAAAGGAAGAATATTAAAAGCATGAAGGGAAAAAAGACATTAGTAGCAAAGGCAAACCAGGAGAATTACTCCTGACTTCTCATTGGAGACTAAAAGCCAGAATGGCCTGAACAGATATACTGCAGACTCTAAAACTACAGATGCCAGTCCAGACTACTATACCCAGCAAAACACTCAATCACCATAGATGGAGAAAATAAGATATTCCATCATAAAGTCAAATTTAAACAATACTTATGTATAATTCCAGCCCTATTATAGGTACTAAAAGGAAAATTCCAACCTAAGGAGATTAATTACAGCCACAAAAATACAGGAAACAAATACTAACAGACCAGAAAAATCAAAAGAAGGGAAACACACACATACACACACACACACACACACACACACACACACACACACACACACGCATGCACCACCATCACCACTATTACCACTACCATCATCACCAATAACAACAAAATAACAGGAATTAACAACAGTGATATCTCTCAATAGCAATGGTCTCAATTCCCCAATAAAAAGATACAGACTAACAGAATGGTTGGAAAAACAGGATTGATTCTTCTGTTGCATCCAAGAAACACACCTCAACATCAGGGATGGACATTACCTCAGGATAAAGGGTTAGGAAAAGGTATTCCAAGCAAATGGACCTAAAAAGCAAGCTGGTGTGATCATTTTAATATCTAACAAAATAGACTTCAAACCAAAACTAATTAAGGGAAATAGTTACTATATATTTTTCTTTTTTTTAATATTTATTTATTATGCATACAATATTCTGTCTGTGTGTATGTCTGCAGGCCAGAAGAGGGCACCAGACCTCATTACAGATGGTTGTGAGCCACCATGTGGTTGCTGGGAATTGAACTCAGGACCTTTGGAAGAGCAGGCAATGCTCTTAACCACTGAGCCATCTCTCCAGCCCCCTACTATATACTTTTCAAAGGGAAAACCTACCAAGATGACAGTTCAAGTCTTAACCTCTATGCAGCAAACACAAGGGCACCCAAGTTCATAGAAGAAACACCACTGTAGCTTAAATCACATATTGACTCTCACAGTGATAGTGGAAGATTTCAATATTTCACTCTCACCAATAGACCAGTCATCCAGACCATAACGAAACAGAAATGCTGGAGCTAACAGACATTATAAGGCAAGTGGACCTAATGCCTATTTACAAAACATTTTATTCAAGCACAAAACAATATACCGTCTTCCCTGCCCTCATGGAGCTTTCTTCAAAATTGACTATATACTCTGATATAAAGCACATCTTATCAGATAGAAGAAAACTGAAATAACACCCTGCCTCCTATAACCACCACAGATTATTAAAGCTGGATATCAGCAACAACATGCAGGCAGATATGGTACTGGGGAAGGAGCTGAAAGTTCCACATCTGGATAGGCAGGCAGCAGGAAGAGACCACTAGGTCTGGCTTGAGCTTCTGCAACCTCAAAGCCCACCTGTTAGTGACATACTTTCTCCAGCAAGGCCACACCTCCTAATATAGTGCCACTCCCTGTGGGCCTAAGGGGGTCATTTTTATTCATATCACAACAGGTAGTAAGTGAAAGAAGTCAGAAAGAGAAAGACAAATACCACCTGCCCTTGTTTTCCATAGAAGCTAAAAGCACTGATCTCAGGAGACAATTAATTAGTGAGTTCCAGAGGCTCAGAAGGGTAGTGGGGAAGGCGAGATGATGGAGAGAGGATGGTTCATCAGTAGGAGTGGAATTGGAAAGCAAAATAGCTTCCATGTTCTCTAGCTCAGTAAGGAAGCTATCATTGACAAGAATTAATTATATATTCCTAAAAAGATGTCAGAAAAGTTTATGAATGTTTCTAACACAAACAAATGGCAAATCTTTGTGCATAGCAAAATAGATAAGTATATAGGGTTTTGCTAATTAGAAACACATAAAAACTCAATCATTAAAACTTTAAGGTACAGATTTTCACAGGTAGCTGGCAATGCTATATCTTCTAGTGTCCTGAGACAGAGAGAGGACTGCATTTGACAATGATGCTAAGGGAGGGATAGGATGAGAGCCACTGGGATTAGCAACAGTTGAACTGTGCAGTTAATTCCAAGGCAAGGCAGCCTCCCTGTCACCACTGATCACAATCTTCTTCAATTCTTTAAGGGAGCAGTGGCTTCAAAGACCTAGAATATTAAACTTCAGAAAAAGCACATTTAGGGAAATTAATCAATCAAATAAATATGGTGCAGAGGGAAAAAGTATTAAAATCTGTAACTGGACGGAATTTGGAACATCTGAATAGACACTATAATTAAAGAATCGTGGATTACAATTGCCCTGGAAGAGAAGATTGCAGGTGGCTCACTCCTTGCAAAGTGGATTTACAAAGGGTGGCTTAAAGACCTATGTGCAGAGAAAAATCTGAGTTGGAAACGAAAGGGACAAGAGGAACTCCAGTGAGGATATGTGACTCGGGCTCAGGCAGCTAAAGGCTGAGGGAATTAATGGGAGCAAATGAGAAGGAGAAAGCCTGTTCTGAAAAGACCAAGAAAAAAACGGAGGTAAGGGAAAAGGGAAGCTGGCTGATGGGCGAGGATGATTGCAAGATTAAAGAGGACTTTGAGGCTTGCCGAGGTGCAGCCATATCCCCCCATACTCCCCTCTGTCAGCTCAGCTTTAGTAAGAGAAATGAAGAAAATAAGTCCAGACAATTAAAAGGCACGAAGACTTCTCCAAAGAGATTTTGATGATATGCAGGGAAGGCAATGTTACAAGTCTGATTTGCCGGAGGAAGAGGGCAAACAGGGAGGCAGTGTGGGGTGGAACTCACCTTAAGTGGGTTTTGAAGTTTTTATGGAATTCAAAGAAATAGGCAACAAATTAGTCTTTATAAGAACTGGAACCACCTGAGAAATGATTTATGTCCAAACTGATATGGATGTTTAGTGGAAAAATAACTGTGATCTACAGGAAAAAAAATCTACATGAAGAGGAAATATGACTGGTTAAACATATATGTCTAGGTGTTCAAATTGTCATTAAGGGAATGCTTTGGAATATAAACATCAACATGACTGTGCAAAATGAAAGAAATGACATTCCCTGTCAAAACATCCTTTATAAGGGATAGTGAAAATATTAAATTTGTGTCTCTATTTTTTTTTTAGCCTTAGAGTTCCTGTAAGGGATTTTGATCCCTCTGCACACCTGCACATACTAGGACAGAGATGCCCATCTATTTCATAATTTAAAATTATCTTTCTATCTATCTATCTATCTATCTATCTATCTATCTATCTATCTATCATCTATGCATGCATGGACAGCATATGTGTCATGGCAGGTTTGCAGAGGTCAGAGGACACCTCAAAGAATCAGTTTTCTCCTTGTACAATGTGGGCCTGGGGATTGAACTTAGGGCCTCAGGCTTGGAAACAAATGCTTTTACCCACTGACTCAACTTGCCCACTCTCTACTCTGTTTGGTGTCAGGGGTTTATGACTCACAATATGCCCCAAACGCTTTTCTTTTCTCCTGTCATGGAGTCTGACATTTTCCAGGTATGATTCTCCCTTAGAAGAAAGCTGTATCTCCACTGAAATGTACTCATGTTACCTGGGGGAGGTAAAATACATTGCTCTTAAATTCTACTTAATAGAGGGATTGATTGGATTGATTTTCTTAAGGAATAAGATATAAAAGTTTACAGAAATAGTAAGGGCTAACATTTATTGAGTGCCAGTGAGTCATGTAAGATTCAGTATTTCTCCAGACAAAAGGCTTTGAGAAAAGACACGAACATAAATCCATCTTGATGATGAGAAAAAGTAGACACAAAGAGCCTAGATACTTGTTGATTGTTTGGTTCATGAAGAATAGAGCTGAGGTTTAGGCAGATGAAGTGGACTGGGGCCACGTAGAGGGGATGGGACTTTGAAGAAAGGGATGGACTTAAAGACAAGGCATAAGGGAAACCACGCATCTCTTAGTAGAAGCCTCTTATGATTCTTTTATACTTGGGTGGAGAGCCTTGTGTTCCCACTGATGATAGGAAATTCTCCATCTAAAGCCCCAACATTTCCCATTTTGTTAGAGGGCAGAGTTCTAGGAGAATGAATCATTGATTACACATGTTCAATAGGAAGATGAGGAAGAGCTTGAGGAAGTGAGTTAAGGGGTTATGTGGGGTTCTTGCCTTGGGAAACCACAGTAAGCCCAGGGCATCTCAAAAATTCTTCGTACTGTCTGGTCCCCCAACATTTATCCCAAATTATTTATTTCTGTCTAAGAGAAGTCATTTCCCACAAGCACAGGGAGGACAGCTATCAACATGTACATTTTGTTAAATCACACCAATGCACTCTATCCATGACTTCACACATTTGCCAACCTATGATCTTGCTAGGGATTAGATGGAGCAAGTTATGAATGACTGTCTGAGAAATGAGAATAGGCCTGTTTGGAAACACTGGGACCTCAGATTGGAGCTGGGACTCACAGTGAGCCAAGCATGAAAGGGTAGCTTCAAGCCAGACACATTAGAACAGCTTGGAGGCTAAGGACCTCTCTGCTCATGGTAGACCACTGGATGAACTGGTGGATAGTGACAGGTGATCTCTTCAGTCTTGACGCTCTTGTCGCCTAGTCAAATACATGTTACTTTAGCCCCTCTTTCCTTTAAATATTTATAACAGTAAGGGGTGGTTCTTTTAGAAGGAGTTCTCAATGGTGAATTCAACTGTCCTCTACTCAGAACCCCTCTCTAGAATGACCAAAGGATCGAACCTGTGCACTCTACTACTCTGCTCATGTGATGCTTACAGAGGCTTATTATGTTTGGCATTTGCACTGTGTAGCATAAATGGTAGTTGTATTTATGTCCATTTTGCATGCCTGGACAATGGGAACAGAGTGAACAGTGATGGGAAGAGACCTACTGGAGCTGAAGGACAGAGTCATGGGGAGTGAGGTCAGGCACCGTTTGAAAGTCCCGCAGTTCTAACCATTAGGGCAGGGAGCAATCCTGAATTTGGGGGTGCAATTCCGGGTAGCTCCCGGAAGCAACAACCATCAGCTACTAGAGATAGATTCTATGCCAGTTCAAGGCAAAGAGGGTCTAGAAACCATGGTTAAAGCACAAAGGCAATAGAAAGTGAAATACAAGTAAGTTGATGGGTTCCATACAGCACTGGATACGAGAAGAACAGGAACCGTGAGTCCCCTAGTCTGTGCTGTACATGTATTCACTGTCCAAGGAGAGCTGATTTTATCAAGGACAGGCTTAGACAATGGGCTGGCAGGGAGAGTTGTCCAGGGATCTGTTTGTTTCCAGACTGTAGGGCAAAGGCTAGATAAACAGTTGTGTGTACAAGAAAACAGAATGAGACAAAATCAGAGTCAGGATAAAGTAGTCAGGAAGGCCAGAAAAGGGAACAGTCTTGATGGTAGGCTGAGTCAATAAAAAAACAGACAAGATCTAGGGACCCATTGCAGAGAGTTGGGGGTGGATAAAATCTAGGGATCCACTTCAGAGGATTGGGGCTGGATAAGACGCAGGCATCCATTACAGAGGATTGGGTACAGAAAAGGGGATGTATTGTTACCCAAGATCAGCTACTAGAGTACTGAAACCTTAACAAATTTCTAGAAAGGTTCAACCTGGATCTATGATATATGTGGAAGAGAGCATCACTAGACAAGGACTTCCTGTTGTATCTTTTGAGTACCTCTGAAAACCCACCTGTACCCGCCTTGTTGTTTATGTCAATATGTGAAGGAGCTCTGCTGGTCAGGAGCGCCGTGTCTCCTGGGAAGGGAATTCAAGGTCCTGGCCTTATATTGATAAACTGGTCTCTCAATTCTAGGGAAGGCTTTGAGTCAGGCCCTGCTGGGGTTTTTCTTTCTGGGGCCATTTGGGGCAGATGTCGTAGGGGTGGTAGTTGAATGTAAAAGCTCATCTTCACACTTGACTCCGTTAGCAAATAGTACTATTCTGTCTTCTACAGAGAAGCAACGATCCAGGCACGCAACCCTCCAGGAAAGTAGTAATACTAGCTTATTGATTTATTGATTGTTCTCCTCATTCATTCAATGAATGCTTATTAAAACCTACATGGCATGATGCTCTGGGTGCAATGCATCATTGCCCTCTAAGAACACTGCAGGGGAGGATGCCAGCAAGTGAAGTAAACAGCAGGAATAGAGCGGTGCGAAAGCCGAGAGAAGAGGTAGAGAGGTGCTGTGTGACCGCAGCAAGAAGGTCAGGGAAGTTGGGAGGAAGTTGCTGGTCAGTCCTGGCCTCTAGAACTGTTCCTGGTGTTGTTGCTACCCCACCCTCATGTATTCTGGTCCTGAATTCTCTCCTGCTTTCCAAATGAACACCTCCGCACAAACACAGTAAGCAGTGATCAGCGCACGCATTTACCCAAAACACACTAATGTGTTATCGCGGAGGCTCCATGCATTTGTAACCCTTTTATCTCTAAGTGTGGTAGGGAAGATTAGTTCCTGCTCAAAGGAATTTCAGACTTCAGGAAAATGGATATAATGGGTACTTTCCTCTGTTTTTAAAAATTGTGAGCATGTGTGTGAGGAAAGGACATACATGAAATATGATTTTAGAAACTCTATGTGGCCAGTTTCTCTACACGGGCTAACACACGAAAAGCAAAAGACAAACCCCAAGCTGAAGGAACATTTGAATCACATGTGAGAGATTAAAGGGACTTTCTCCTTCATGCAATAAGACCAATTTCAAAATATGAAGAACGAGAGAAACAACAGTGGAGAAGTATGGATAGAGGACAGAAAAGACAATACAGTCCCATTAATTTATAGTCTTTTTATTTGTACAATTTCAACATGAAAAAAGTTCAGGATTGTTATGGAGAATTGACAAAAGAGTGAATTTGACACATTATAGTGATAGACATATTATTGTGTTGCATGATAATTAGAGTTAATTTGCATAAGCCTATAATTAGTATTACTTTTAGCCATCTAAAGTTTTATTTTTTTTTCACTTTTGAAGTTTCTTCGTAACTATAATTATTGTCAGTGATGTCAATTTCCCTTCAACATATGCTCTAGCACATGCATACATGCAAACACTGTACACAGTCACGTGTACAGGGAAGCCATAAATGCCCTTGGACAAATTCATCTCTGCTATCTCTACTCTGTTCCCCTCCTATGTCTGAAGTTCTGTTGGTGATAACAGTCTTCCCTACCTCTCCAGCTGATACTTTACTTAGCAATAGGACATTCCCTGTTCCTTCTTTCCTCCCACATTGCCATGTGTCCCTTTGCAAATGACCTCAGCTTTGACAGTATGGACCATCTTCCTAGAGATCAAATGGTGGCTGTACTGAGGGCATTTGGTGAAGGGCACAAGTATGCCCATGATGGTATCCTGGAGGGTGGTGGTCGGGCGAGGCCAGGAAAGAAAGAATGAACAGTGTGATGCCATGGATCAGGTAAGGTTGGGGAAGGATCCCAAAAGGTCAAGGGAAGGTCTTGGAGACCTCTGGCTCCAGGTTCAGGGACTGCTATTGCAGGCTTTTTCTACTTGCAACCATCACAGTTCAGAACTTTAGAAATACGTCAGTACAGAACAGCCCAGGAACATTCACCTCATCTGAGCATAGCCTGCTGAGCAGGAGGCAGATCATCCTAGACACCTCCACAAGACTCACTCATGCCTTGGGCTCACTACATCAGTACAGCTTTTAGTAGGCCTTCCACGTCTACACTCTACTTTGCTTAGTTGATGCATGGAATTCCTTAATCTACAGTAAGGATAAGAGGCTTAAAATTGCCTAGGAGGATTTATGTATTATTATTATGTATTATTATAGTATTTTGTCAAATTTTAAAATTGAGAGTCACGAAGTTGTCTTCTGTTTTGATGGACTTGAGAGAAGCCCATTGAAGTCACAAGAACCAAAAAACTGAGATGAATACAGCTACCCTGGAAAGGGTTATAGCAAGTGATAGCTACCCTGGAATCAGAACGATTTTCATGGCAAGGAAGAACTAGAAATGCCTAAGGACTGGGACCTCTGGCACATACTGCAAAAACATGATATGGCTGAGCTAATGGGGGTAGCAGGTGCAGATCACAAGATAGAAGGCTGTACTTGCTAATAGCAAGCAGCTGAGACCGTGACAACCCCAGCATCCCTTCACTCCTTACAGTGCATCTTGAGCTCACGTTCATAGTCACAAGGTCATGAGAGTCTGGTTTTGTCTTTTGGTTCTTCTAGAATCTATTGGTTTCTGCATTTATTTTTTCTTCCCCTCCTATGTGTTTATGTATGTACAGATGTACATGTATATATCTGCACATGTGCACAGAGGCCCGAAAATAATCTTAGGTTACTTCCATCTCTTTTGAGACAAAGTCTCTCATGGGCTTGGAGGTCGCCAATTAAGCCAGGCTTCTGGTCATTGGGCACTGGAATGGTCCTCTTTCCATACCCCTTCCCAAAGCATTTGGATTATAAGCATACATACACCACTTTGTCTATCATTTTTACATTAGTTCTGGGCACAGCATTCAAGTCCTTGTACTTGCAAGGCACGCATGTGCGTTACTGATTGAGCCATGGCTGCACCCTAGTTTCCGCAGTTCTCCTGAAGACAGCTGGGAAGGAGTGAATGAAGAGGCCTGGGATGTGACTCAACTGCTAGATTTAATGACCAGTAGCAGTTTGCCTATGATTCATGTTGTCATTCACAGAGTTCCCCTTTATTTTATGACTCATCCTAAATTCGTATGTCCTGTAATTGATACTGAGAATGTGTGTGTACACACTTGTTCTGATACTGTAGTCTTTGCAATATTTTGTACCAATGCTATTAAATAAAAGTGAATGGACTTAAACAACAACAACAACAAAAAAAAGCAAACTAGGAATCAGGGGTTGAAAAGGTTAATGAGAGACATAAAGGGATGTGGCAAATGGTTTGCAAACATTGCTTCACACTGAGGTTATTTGGATACTAGGAACCTACATGACTTCCTGGAGGCAAAGGGGGATATTACATGCACAGATATTTTATTTATTGTTTTCTCTCAAGCAGTAAGTAATAAAGAGATGAAACCACAGGGTTATTGAATCATATTAGCTTTCTGCTTTGGCCAAATGGAACTTTAATTTTCTAACTAGAGATAAGCTCTTACTCTGGAGCAGGGGAGGGCCTGTTCTAAAGTGTTCGAAGAAGGGAACTTGTTCTGGAATTTAGTGGATCCTGGAGGAAATGCCCCGGGCTTGGATGATGAAGGGTGGGGGAGGGACACTGGATTCAGGGTAAGCCAAATCTCCTAAGTGGGCCAGCTGGATCTCAACTGACACCTGTGTGTGAACATTCTAAATTCTAGCAGACCATGGTTTGCGTTCCATGCCTGTTCCTTAACTCACATTGAAAATTCAAAAAGTCAGTCATCAGTATTTGATTTCCTCTCAGCACTCATGTCCAGTGAGATCTGAGGTTGTTATGCCCATGTCCTAAGACTACCAATAAGACCACCAAGGAGTCAGTTTTCAATGCAAACACACGAGGGTCTTTACTGACAAGCTTGAGCTTGGTCTGAAGCCCAATACTCTGACACAGCCCCAAAGTCAGGGGAGAGAGTCTTCAAATAAAAAAAAAAAACACAAACAGGGAGTTATATGCATTGGACTTTTGAGATTAGGTCAAGGGAATATGGGGCAAGGTGATCTTTAAAATCATTGGTGCAAAACCCTGCTTATTGCCCTGTCTTCTGATTGGCTGTGTCTATGGTGTTTGCTCATGTTGTGCTGCCAAAGCACATTCTGTGGTTTTTCCTGCAACTGGGTTCAATCTCCAGTCACCAGATAACCTAAGATGGAGGTCCTTATTCAAAATGGAGTCTGTGAGGCCAAGTATGTTGTCCTAGGTCCTAGGTCCTCACTAGGTCAGCTGACTTGGCTCTAGAGGAGAGAACACTGATTATTCTGCACACATAATCTAGGGTAGACAACCTTGAGCAGGAAAAAAATACCAAGAACAACAAACCTTCTTTAAAACTGACATTGGTCTCAGAAATGGGAGGCCTCCTTCGTGCAATGAGTCACACATCCAGGCTCTTTTCTCTCCATTCACAGACTCTGAACTCCACACCAAAGAGAAGGAGGGAAGCTGGAGAATCTCACTGTTGACATAGATTTTTGCCCTGCCTTTTCCTGCAGCTGTTCAGTCAAAGAAACACCCAGAGGCCTACATTAATTATAAACTGGTTAGCCTATTAGCTCAGGCTTCCTACTAACTCTTGTGTCTGAAATTGGTCCATAATTCTTGTCTGTTTAGTCACATGGCTTGGTCCATTTTATCAGCAAGGCATTCTCATCTTGCTTCCTCTGTGTCTGGGTGACGACTATAGAGTGACCCTTTCCTCTTCCCAGAATTCTGCTGTTCTGGTTGCCCTGCCTATACTCCCTGTCTGGCTACTGGCCAATCAGAATTTTATTAAATCAATCCAATGACAAACTTTACAGGGTACAAGACCATTGTCCCCCAGCATCTTACTGAGGATATTTGGGTTCAGTTTGGAGGGATGCATTATTTGGATGATGTCACAGGTGGTTAGATGGTTGTATCTTCCATGTGATCAGAAAACGGATAGAGTGTTCACATTGTGACAGTAATTTTGGAAACACGAGATGGATTGGTTATATCATTGTTATTAATTAATTAAGACACTAGGATTCAGAGAGGTTAAGAAAGCTACTAAAGAGCTACCAGGACAGGATCCAAACAAGCCAGTTTGACTCCCATGTGTGTGGTTAGACTTTTCCCTCTGTTGGAAGAGTTAGAACAATCGTGTACATTATTGCCAGTGGTTCAAACAGAGCCTATTGTTTACATTTCATTTATTGATTTATTGCATTTTATTTCCATTACTCAGATTTAGTCACCAACTCCCTACACTTTTGGGCACATGCTTAAATTTGTTTCAAACATATCTCTATCTCCCTATCTCTCTATTTCCTTAGTATCTTCCTATTAATAATAAAGTCTCTATCTATCTATCTATCTATCTATCTATCTATCTATCTATCTATCTATCTTTTTATCTTTATCCATATATCTATATACCCATTCAACAGTCATCCATCTATCTATAAATCATCTGTCTGTATCTTTTTTTCACAACATGCGTTCATTTGAATGACCTATGCTCTTTTAACTTAGACATAATACTCATCTTGAATTTGTGATTTTTTTGAAATATCCTCAAAAAGGAAGGCAGGAGAGAAAAAATCCTACATGTATATGATCACATAACACAGTTTAAGTCTTTCATTTCTAATGTTCCTTGAATTAAGAGTGTGTTAGTGTGTTAGTATGTGTATGTATTTTTCCTCTTAACAATGTTCCCCATTGCCTCATTGCTTTTCCTCTACTGACCATGGCTTATTTTTACATAGAACAGTCAATGAATGTCATCAGGCCTCAGTTTTCCTACCTATGAAATGGAAATAGAACTTCCTTATATCACCCAGAGATGTCTTAATGTTTAATTATGTTAGAAGCCAATCTAAAAAGAGCTGTGATTTCCTTGGAGGTCAGGGCTTTGCTGACATACACTCTTATCATTCTTATTTTCTTTGTGACAGGTTTATAGCCTGTGGGACTCACTTGGTACCTGTCACTTGCCTTACCCCTGATGCCTTCCTACACAGCTTTGTCTGTCATTTCATCTTACTGTCAAAAGAGTATAAAATCAGGCTCATGGGAGATGGGGTTGACAAGTCATTGTTTCTTCGAGGTCATCATAGATGCTAGGCTGCCTTCTGGATAAGCAGGAGCACTGTAAGAGAGGGTGACACACAGTCTCCATTATCTAATCACTAGCTACTGAGTGCAAAATACACCTACTGTGTGTCATGTATTAAGACCTAGGAATACCTGTCTTGGTAGTGGGACTCCATCTCATCTGTCTGTCTTCCCTAAATCCTGTCTTCTCTATCCAGGCTCTCTAAACTAACCTCCTCCATCCCTCTCATCTGGTTCATCTTTTTTCCTTCACCCTTTTTACTATGAGACAGCACACACATCTGTTTATTATATACTGTCTGTCTCTCCCTCACATCACTGCAACAGCTGGAAAGTCAGCATCATGAGAGGAAGGGTTATTTGCTCTTCACTGTTCACCTCTTTGTGCTTAAAACAGTGCTAGCATCACATTTACAGAGTGAATGGAGGCAGGTACTTTTGATCACCACTTCTGTCTGTCTATCTGTACCACGAGTGTGTGTCTTCTATTGTGTGTGCGAAGATAAGAGGGCATATTAAGAGGTATCACCCACATATTGTCTCTAAGGAACAGTAGTTAGTAAAGCAATGCTGGGTGCCTACAATGAAAGGACCCTGCAGTTTTCCAGGGCTCTCCAAAGGGATTCTAATTGCATTCAGTGTACAGTGCCTTATAAAAAATCTCCTTGTGCACTATTTGTGGGCTGGCTATTTTTCTTTATTCTCCTTAAATTGAGACTCTGCTTCAGCAGTTAATGGCTGTGTTATTTCACTTTTGAGTTAGTTGTCTGGCATTTGGTAGCATGGCAGAACAAGCCCTGTGTTTAGCTTATCGACATCCATTTGGTTCATTTGCCATCTAGACCGTCTCTTTCTCAGCCTGTCCAATTCGTCTTTAACTGTGTAAGTCATTTTAACCTGAGGTGCTCTGCAGATGTATGTTCTATGGCAAATGGCGTATAAATTAATATTATGATGCTAAGACCAATTGCATTTATCTAGGGATTGGCAGTGATTTACTTTTTATGGGTAAAGTTTTATTCAACTCTTAACAGTGAAACATAAAATGGTTACAATTGTAATGAAATCGATAAAAGCACAGAGGATAGTCTTGGGTAAAATATCTTCAGATGGTACCTCTGGGAACAAAATGAGGAAAGCTTTAGGTAGTTGCTCTCAAAGGTCCTCCTGGGATTTTGGGTGACTCTGGCCTATGCCTCTGAACTGGTCTTATATGTAACTATAGATCTCAGCTACCAATCAGCACCAATATTTGAAACTCCATGTTTATAAATGATATAAAGGGGCACTTAGTATAGTTTGCCTCCAGAACATCCCCTAAAAGTCATATGCTGAAGGCATAGCTGCCAATCTATGGTAACATTGGGAGGCAATGAATTCTTTAAGCGGTCAGGCATATTCGAAAGGAGGTAGTCACCTGGATATACCACTTCAGGGAATTGGGACTTAAGTGTCTTCATCTTCTATTCTTTGTTTCCTGGTTACCACGAGGTGAACTAATTTGCTTTACCATAGACTTTTGACTGTGATATTTTGCATTGTCTCATCTCCAGAAACAGCAGTGCCCAGTGACCATGAAACTTCTGAAAGTGTGAGCTGAAACCTTTCATCAAGTTGTTTACATCAGACCTTTCTGTGAGTGTGGCAGGAAGTAGACTATCAAATAACAAAGTTATTTCTAACTTTTTGCTTAATATGAAATAGGTTGAGTAATCAACAAGGGGCATGGTAGAAAACTGGTCTCCAGAACAAGATAATTTGAATGCATTTCAAGTAATGGTACTATTTTCAAAGATAGGGCTTATGAAAATCATCTGTAACAATGAAAACTACAGGGACTGGCATCATTGAGGCTCCATGCTGACCCTATGGTCTGAATGAGTCAGGAGATCAAGTGATTTCTAGTGCCCAGGCACGATAGGGAATTTGGAGACTGTCACTTGGCTCTAACAGACAGTCAACTTTCAGCCGTGAAACTGTCTGGAACTCTCTCCCTTCTTGCTTTCTGCCGTGGTTCTAAGCTGAAGTAGCATTAGAGGATAAGAAGACTTACACTGGTAAAACTTGTGTGGCATAGAGTAACTTGGAGAACAGTGAAGAGTGAGTACAGATAGGGTTGTTGGGTGCACTTTTCTAGGATAAAAACATTTCATTCTGCAGAAAAGCTCAGACGATTGGAAGTGAGCATCTTAAAAGAAATCCTCCATATTCCTGCAAGTAATCCCAATATAACTCAGTGGTTCACCAAATGTGACTTTGAACAGGTGGCTCACAAGAGCTCACTGTCTGGCTAGCCTAGCTTAGCCAGCATTCCATGAGTGAGAGACCTTGTCTCAGAGAGCAATGAAAGAGGATACCTGATGATGTGTTTATGTATTTGCCAGCCCTCCTACCTGCCTACCTTGCTATCTTTATCCATCTATCCATATACCCATCTATCCATCGTCTATTTATCTGTCTGTCTGTCTATCTAATCTTTCTATCTTCATCATAATCATCATCCATCATTTGTCTGTATCCTACTTTGCATGCATACACATGAGTACATGCCTACACATACACACACACACACACTATTTCTTGTACACATACATACATCCACAAGCTAAAAATAAAGAAATATGTTGAGAGTAAAATAAAATATTTTTTCACAAAAAATAGCACAGAGTTAATAAGCATATAACAGAATAGAATGTCTTTACAGTATCTAAACCAAAGATCCCTCTACAATACCCCCAAATGTTAATTTTTTAAAACTCAGAGAATCAGTTTGCAAGTGGAAAAGGTTAGGAATATACAATTCAGAGAAAACCCAGTGTCTGTAATATACCTGAAGAAATGCTCCAAGTTCATAGGAATCACAGGGTCGAAGGTTAAGCCAGCCATTAGATGTCACCCTCCTCACCCTGATGTCTGTTAGCTCGTTTTATGCCATGCTTTCCATTGAGGATGGGAACTCACAGCTTTCTGCTGCCCTTCCTCCCACCATGATGGTCTCTTAGCCCACCAGAACTGCCAGCCTAAATGAGCTCCCTTTTCTATGAGCTGCCTTTGTCTTCAGGTGTTCAGGGCAACCGCTCTTCTCCAGACTGCTGTCTCCCCAGCCTCTAAACTTATTTTTTTGGCTTTATAACCTTTGCTTTGGAAGTTTTGATTAAGAAATTATTGTTTCTTAACATATAGGATACATAAATATTATCATTTCTCCCACAGTTTTCCTGCTTAATTTATTAGAATTATGTTTTACATTAGGTCTTTAACATACCCATTTCCCAGCTCTGTTTGAGGAATGAGTAGACATCCAGTTTTATTCTTGTTAGAAGCCGGTTTGCCTGTCCCCCCACACCAAACACCGTTCTCTCCCCCTTTGACTTGTGCTGCCGCTGGAGTCCTGTGTTATTTTAACACATACATGCTGTCTCTGTCGATGAGTGGATACATCCACTCCGTCGATGGAGCAGTACTCTCCCACTGTCCATTATGTTCTTACTCCATCGTTACTCTGTCTCCATCGCCATGGATCTAGGATTTTTCATTACCATAAGCTTTTTACTAAAAATGTTTTAACATATATCCTTCTATCTACCCATCAATTTCAAGGTAAGATGATAACACCAGTGCATTTTCCCAATTATACATCAACCTGTATATTATTGAGTTAAATATTTATAGGTTTCATGTAAATTTTGTGTATAATTATATGTGTGAACGTCAAGCATACATTTCATTTCATAGAGTTATCCAATTTTTGAAACTACTGTCTTTATGCTGGAATAACCCACACAAAATAATTAACTTTTTCCCTCATGTAAGTTAGTAAAGGATATCTTCAGAGCACAGCATCTTCTATGTGTTTACCACATCGCTTCAAAAGTGGCCAGCACATAGTTACACTGTAGAGAATTGTTTTATTTTTATTTATATATCTGAGTGTGTGCTTACATACATGTATGTAAATCTACATGTTCCTGGTGCCTGCAGAGGCCAGAAGATGAGTTAGATCCTCTGGAACTGAGTTTAAAGATGGTGGTCAGCTGTGTGAGAGTGATGGGAACTAAGCCTAGGTCTTCTGAGAGAGAAGCAATTGCTCTTAACCATGAAGCCATCTCTCCAGCCTTAAGAGTTGCTCTGGTTTCACGTATGGCCCTTCTTCATATTCCTACACTGGATCGTTTGAAACAAATTTCATCAAAAAATGCTTTAGTGTGTTGCTGTCAAAAAAATAAATCTAAACCTCACTATCACTTTATCATTGTGATGTATTTATGCTTAATTATACAGGCAAACTTTTAGTTGGAATTCTTCATGTATATTTAATACAATGTGGCCAAGAGTTTCAATATCTTATTTATATTTAGTTTTAAAGAAAAGTGATTTTTTTTCTTGTCTCAAAAGAAGCCTGATATTTTTTCTAGGCCTTATAGTTTGCTTGTTTTATTATTGTTACTTTTAATTTAATATTTTGAGAACTACATACATAAACACTGCACCTACATCATTCCTGTCTTTCTCCATTCCCAAACTCCTCCTATGTCCTCGACTGCCTCCAAATTAATTACCTCTACTTCTTTAATCATGTGTGTATATGATATTATACGTATTTACTTTATTGGACAATGTATACTTGGAATTGGACAATTTATGTAGGAGCTGACACCTGTAGGAAACTGTTTCTTGGCAGTCATTTCCCTTGAACTTTTTTTATGGTTTAGGAGTGACAAAAATCTCGGATTCTCAGCAGAGGTTACCTTGAACTCAATCTAGACACAAGTACTTAAAACATTTTTAGGAGAGACCTTTTTTCATGTTTAACATTTAAAAATGTTTCTGTTCTTTTGATTTCCTTTATGCGTCTTTGGCTGTTTATCAGTCTGTGTCTTCTTGCTCATCATTTTCTCCTGTGACTCTCAGTTGCACTTATAATTGCTTTCCATTTTCTTCCTCATGTATTTTATTTGTTTGTATCTACCTCTTATTTTCTTTGGTGAAGTTTTCCAGAGATTTCCTCCAGTATATTTAACAAATCAGCCTCAAAAATGAACACTACGCTTTGCAAAGGTGTTTAACCATTTTTAATTTGCTTAACTCTTTAGCTATCTCTGAATATTCTTATTTGATTATATCACACACAAATGAACTTACTGTGAGTTTTTGCACACTAAAACTCTTCAAACCTCCTTTGTCTTTGTTATGTCATCATGTTTGAACAGTACGAATATAATTTACGACTACTTTCCCTCCAATACATTACAATATAAAGCACTATCTTTTTCTTAGCATATGTCTTAGTTAGTACTCTATTGCTCTAAAGAGGAACCATTCTTATGGTAACTCATAAAAGAAAGTGCTTAATTGGGGCTTGCTTACATTTACAGAGGTTTAGCCCACTTCATGGACTGAGGGGCGCATGGTGGCACACAGGCAGACATGGTGCTGGAGAAGTGTCTGAGAGTTCTACATCTGCATCCATAGGCAGTAGGAAGAGAGTCACTGAGCCTGGTTTGGGTTTTTGAAACCTCAAAACTCATCCCTAGTAACACACTTTTCCAACAAGGCCACACCTACCCCAACAAGGACACACTTCGTAATTCTTCAAAGTCATGCCACTATGTAGTGAGATTTCATTTGTATTTTAACAAATAAAGCTTGCTTGAAGATCAGAGAGTAAAACAGCCCCACTGGTTAGCCTTATAGACCAGGCAGTGGTGACACACACCTTTAATCCCAGTAGCCACAATAGTTTGCCATAGAAACCGGGTGGTAGTGGTGCATACTTTTAATCCCAGTCATGGAGAGGAATAAAATATGTGAGGAGACAGCTCTCTCATAAAGTCTCATTTTGAGATTCCCGGAGGCAAGATTACCATTTTGGACTGAAGTAGAGGTAAGAGCCAGGGGCTGGCTGCTTTGCTCTCTGAACTTTAGGCAAGCTTTATTTATTAAAATACAAATGAAATATCACTACCCCACTCTCGGATGACATTCAGCCATATGGGCCTATGGGGGCCATTCTTATTCAAAACACCACAACAAGTATTAGTTATCCAAAATAATGGGCTCATTGTAATATCTTCATGCTTGCATGTCATGTGCTTTGTTTAATTTTATCCCAGCCATCGCCATCTGTTACCCATTCTCAACGTCATCCTTCCATATCCTAATGGTTTCCTTTTGATGTCCTTTATTTTTCTGAGTTCTAGGTATAATGTGATACTTATCTTTCTGATTCTGGCTCATTTCACTTTCCATGATTTCCAGTTCCATCTGTTTTCCTAAAAATCACAAGATTTTTCTCTTTTATTTGTGGCTTAATAAAACTTGACTGTGTACATATACCACATTTTCTCTACCCATTCATCTCTTTATGGCCTCCCATGGTTATCCATAATGTGCATACCGTGAACAGCATATCAATAAGAATGGATACGTGGGATATTTACACTTCATTGACTTTGATTCATTTGGGTATATACCTTGAATGGTATAGCAGGTAATGCAGTAGTTAAGTATTTATTTGTGGAGGAACCTCCATACCACTTCCCATCATGATTCTACCAATAGACACTCCAACCAACTGTATCTTCTACCTGAATTTCTTGTTTTTTTTTTCCTTAAAAGTAGCCATTTTTATCAAGATGAAATAGAATCTGAATATAGTGTTGGTTTATGTTTTCTCCTTAAATAAAGATGAATAACTTGCAAAAAATTCTCCCAGATCTATTGTCTTTTCATTCTATCAATTCTTTGTTCTTTTGTAATTTCATACATGTATAAAGTGCATTCCAATTTTAATTTTTCTGCTTGTTTCCCCTCCAGTTCCACTGTCCCACTACCAGTACCTCTCACACTCATGGCATTTTGGTTGCTGCTCTCTTGTTTGTATTATTTTGTTTATTTGTTTTTTTTTCTTTGAGAATCATTGACTTTAATCAGGGTCATCTCTGTGGTTATACACACACTAGGCTCTTCAGTGTGTGTATAACTGCAAGCAATGTCTGTCCCTCACTCAGAATCCATCATTAGTCCATGGTTCACCAAGGAAGGATAGGGCCCCATATGTTCCTTCCAAACCCATAACTGACTGTTGTTAAGTCTAGTCATTTATAGGCCCATTGTAAGCAAAGTTTGGGGATGTAAAGCTTGAGCTTTGCTAGAAAGTCCTCCTTCCTGGCTTGATTTCATAGTGCTGGGAGATGCTATATAGACTGTTGGTAGGAAACGAAAATGCAGCTGTGAGTCCTGCATTTACAATATTAAGTTGTATGGAAGAAGTACTGCTGCTGCAATAGTGGTCCATCTGTCATGTGGATAACAAACCACACTATGATTGCATTTATGCTTTCTCAGAATGGTTACACACACACACACACACACACACACACACACACACACACACACGGAAGAATTTACTATATTAGGATTCCATACTACCCCTCAAATTATCCTCAATTTTAGTTGTCTCCCTCCCTCCCTCCCTCTCTCCCTCCCTCCCCATTTCTGCCCTTATCCCTCTCTTCCCTCCACACTTAATCCACCTGTTCCAGCCTCCCCATCCATCCATAACTTTCTATTCTGTTTCCCTTTCCTAGGGAGATCTATTCATCCATCTCCCCAGTCACTTATTCTATACCTAACCTTTGCTTTTCTATAGGCTGTTGCTTGGCTATCATTGATCTAACAACTGGTATCCACACATAAGCAAATGCATACCACATTTGTTTTTCTGGGTCTGTGTTACCTCACTTTGAATGATGTTTTCTAGTTCCATATATCTTCCTGTGAATTTAATGACTTTACTTTTTTAACAGCTAAGTAATATTATATTATATAAATGTACCACATTTTATTTATCCATTCTTCTGTCAAGGGACAACTAGGTTATTTCCAGTTTCTGGCTGTTATGAATAAAGCAGAAATGAACATGGTTGAACAATTGTCTCTGTGGTAGGGTTGCAAGTCTGTGGCAGTTTGAAAGAAAATGATCCCAAAAGGAGTGGCACTATTAGGAGGTGTGACCTTATTGAAGGAAGTGTGTCATTGTGGGGTGGGTTTTGAAGTCTCCTTTGCTCGATTCACTCAGTGTGACTGTGAGTTGACTTCCTGTTGACTACAAGATGTAGGACTCTCAGCTGCTCCAGTACCAAGTCTACCTGCCTGCTGCCATGCTCACAGCCATGGTGATAATGGACTGAGCCTATGAAATGTAAGCGAGCCTTCCCAATTGAATGCTTTCCTTGTTAGAGTTACTTACACATAATATTTCTTCATAGCAATAAAAACCCTAACTAAGAGTGTCCTATGGATACATGCCCAAAAGTGGTAGAGCCGAATCTTGAGGTAGATATATTCCCATCCTTCAAAGGAACTGCCCCAGAAACTGAAACAATAAACACAGGGCCAGCAAAGGTCAGCATCAGGCCAGCATTAGGTCTTCTGCATATGGACCATCACTATTAGCTTACTGTTTTTATGGGACTTCTGAATGTGTGATTGAGTGGGTCTCTGACTCTTTTACTTGTGTTGGGTTTCTTTGTCCAGCATCGATGTGATTTTTTTTTACTATATCTTACTATATTTTATTTTGTCATGTTTGGTTCTTATCTCTTAGAAGCCTGTTCTGCTCTAATGAGAATCAGAAAGGTAATGGATCTGAAGGGGAGGTAGGGAGGAACTGGAAAGAGTAGAGGGAGTGGAAATTGAAAAAAAAATCACATATATATTGTATGAAAAGCTATATTCAATAAAATAAAGAAATGAAAAAAATGAATACAGTGAGCAAGATGGAAACACCAACTTGACCCACATCAAGAATGGAAAAGAAAGGAGCTGAGATAGTGTAGGATAAACTAAAGAGAAATAATTCATAGATTAGAGTGGTGATAGCAAAGTATTAAGTGGAGAGAGGAGGAAGGGAAAAGAGTAAAAGTAACCAGGAGAGGAAAAACATATGGGATGAGAACGAGGAAGACAATATACTGAATACAAAACAAAACAACAGGGCCCATGGGGCATCCTTGCTGAGGAGAGGAACTGAGATGCTTACAGTTTTCTTAGGCCTCTTGTTTGGAAATTCTCCAGTGAGGTGGGAAGCAAGGAGTTTTTTATTTCTTGGGTTCAGACAGGTCAAGCAGAAAGGGCTATATGAAAGATGACCCCTGCCCTACATTGTCTGCTGGCACGAAGGAGCTAAGAAAATGGTGCTCAATTTTTTCCATTGATCTTCCCATGTAGACCAGACTTCTGCCAGTTGTATTTTGGGGAACCTCAACCTTGTACCTCATTGGTTTTTGGGGGCAAGGCAGATAAATGCCCATCAGCATACATGCTCCTAAAATGTCCCTGGGACGCTGACAGTAGAGAATGTAATAACCTAAAGCAATTTCCCCTGAGAAAGGAGCACCAAGGTGAGATCAATGATTGATCCTACCCATCTCAGCAAGGCTTCACACCCTCTGTCTATGGCTTAGAATAACATGCAGCTGCTCTCACTCCTTTGCTCAGAGCTGGGCTTAGGTACCAAAGGAAGTGTTACTGTGCAGTGCACACTTCCCTTGTATAGAGACTTGCATCCAAAAATTTGCACCTGAGTCACAAATGGCTTCCTGGGTCTGTACTGATCCTTGGAGCTCAGTGGAGAGGAGAAGCTGTTAGGAGCTGGAGGTGTAAAACTGGGACCCCCAATGCTTGCATCTATAAAGTTTGACAGTAAAACTCTTGTTAAAAAGTTCCTCACCACAGCACCAGAGATCCAGCTAGTCTTGAACTTATCCACAAGGCAAAGAGCTGATAAGAGCAAGGTAGAAGTGCAGGAGCCCCTTCTCCAGTGCTTTTCTGCTGTGCAGACCTCATACATTAATATATGTATACATTATTAAGACATATAATACATTAATACAGATATACGTAGTTGGTATTTATATATGTATACACCTACACATTTGTTCTTTTTTTTCTGTTTTTCAAACTCCCAGATCCCACACCTGTGATGTTCAATTAAGTTTTTCTTTCCCTTTCTGCTTAAGGTCCCACTTAGGATTTCTTCCGGCTATGTTTCAGAGTATTTAATTTTTTTGTTTCTTTTGTAAATATAAAATACGGTTTTCTGGATTTTACCTGGTATTTATATGTAATTATACCGCTTTCATGCCTCTTCTTCCATATATGAAAGCCATGTATCTGATAGTTTGTTTCAGTCTCATAGAGGTACAGGCATGTGCCGGGCATGAACTGCCCTCCTCACTCCCATGATGCTATCTTTTGAAAGAAGCTGCCATCATTGCTTTTCTGTCAGTGCTCTGGAATATTTTTTTTTCTTATTTTTCTTCTTTCTTTCTTTCTTTCTTTCTTTCTTTCTTTCTTTCTTTCTTTCTTTCTTTCTTTCTTTCTTTCTTTCTGACTTCTGTCTCTTCCCCACCGCCTCCCATTTCCCATCCCCTCCTGCAATTAAGTCCCCCTCCCTCGTCAGCCCAAAGAGCTATCAGGGTTCTCTGCCCTGTGGGAAGTCCAAGAACCACCCACCTCCATCCAGGTCTAGTAAGGTGAGCATCCAAACTGCCTAGGCTCCCACAAAGCCAATACGTGCAGTAGGATAAAAAACCCATTGCCATTGTTCTTGAGTTCTCAGTAGTCCTCATTGTCCACTATGTTCAGCGAGACTGGTTTTATCCAGGGCTTTTTCAGACCCAGGCCAGCTAGCCTTAGTGAGTTCCCGATATTGTAGCATTGTTTTGATGCTTACTATTTCACTGAAGACCTTCTCCCTACTTTCAAAGTTCTAGGTATTTGTGGCTTATAAACTTCTGTTTTTTATAGATGCCTCCAGCTCTGCCTGGCAATGCTTGTTGGGGAAAGATAAATATCACTTTCTAGGTTTTATCTATGTAGAGATTTTTTTTAAAAAAATAGGGGCATTGAGTGCCAGAACATAGACTCGTAGGTCCCGTAAAAAATACTTTGTAGTGTTCCTTGTACTAGCTCTCCTCTGAGTACTGCTCCTGGTCAGGTTTACCTATTCTAAGTTCAATCCTCAGGGAGGAAAAACCACTGGGACAAACTGGACTTCACAGATTCATTTTCCTGGGAATGTTTGTTTGAGGAAGGGGAGTCAGTGAGGTCAGGATGCTAAAGATGAAGAATGCTGCTCCTTGTGCAGGTGGTTCCTCCTCATGGGACAGAGGATGGACAGTCACTGCTACCCAGCTCTACTGCCAGCTGAGTGCTCTGGTTGGAAGCCTCTTCCTGCTTGAGACAGAGGTTACTCTATTGAAGTCATAACGTCACCAAGTGTTCCAGTGGCACCCTGCTCAAGGGTCCTGATCAGTGCACCTGCTCTCAGATCCCCTTAGCCAGCACAGGTCTGTGCTATCTTGGTGTGACTTTGGATCTGGACTCTAACAGGACTTCTGCAGGATCAGTGCTCTTAAAACAATGGAAGGCAAAGGGAAGGGTTTTCATTCTCCCTCAACCTCAGATCTCTGAATGCAATATGCCTATTAGAGTCACCTAGCACAAAAACTGTCTATCTCCGCAAAAGATTCACATGCTCCTGCAGTAGCCTCCAAGTTTTTCTCATTCTATCCGCATTCTCCAGAGTTGAATTTGAGGAAAGGGGCAGCTCATCCTCTTCAAAGGACCTGGACTTCTGGTCTGTGTCTTTAAAAGTTTGTTTCATGTGACTTTTGTTTGTAAATGTTTTCTTTAAACAATTTTGTAAAGACTTTCAAGATGGGTGGTGGTGGCGCATGCCTATAATCCTGCACTTGGGAGGCAGAGGCAGGTGGATCTCTGTGAGTTCGAGGCCAGCCTGGTCTACAAGAGCTAGTTCCAGGACAGGCTCCAAAGCCACAGAGAAACCCTGTCTTGAAAAAAATAATTTAAAAAAGACTTTCAAGGGTCAGGAGATGCACAAATGCACATTGATTGTGAATCGTGCACTTAGAAGAGGAGAGAGGTAAAAGAGCAGAAAATGCCCAGGTGACAAGCTTAGAAGACCATGACTCCATCCCCATCCAGTCAATTATCTTCCTGAACGCTGGGTTTCCTTGTCTATAATCGAGGCTGGTGATGCACAGCCATGCATCTTACATGGCTGCTGCACCTCTCGGATGAGGTACTATCTATGGAGGGCAGTCTGTACACCGCCTGCCACAGGATGAGAGAAAGTAGCAATATTAACGTGAACCAAAGAGCATCTGAAATGATGTTAACTCTCCCGAGACAGGATGTTCTTTGGCTGGGAAGGCAGTAATCCCTCCCCTTGGTGACCTAAGTGAATTTCAGATCCAGCTTCAAAGCACATCAGGTCTCTGCAGCAGAGAGTGGTGAAGCGATTCCAAGTCTCCAACCTCCCTGAGCAGGAGAAGGTTGGCATCAAGGACAGGAACATTCAATTGCATTGAACATGGCCTGGACTGCCTCCAAGTGGGTAATTACTTTATGCTTACTTACAGTTTCCCCTTCAGCTTCAAAGGGATAGAGCATCCCTCACTTTCTGGACTAAGGGGGCCAGGCAGTGTTGGTAGGCATATGTTGAACAGCTGCCCCCGTCACCCACCTCAGCAGACACCGCATTTTAGTAATGAAGTCAGGGCTCCAGTTGAGCAACGTGGCAGCTCATTTCTTTGATTAGTGTTCAGGACAAATGTGGTCTCTCTTTGAAGGGAAGAAGGGAGAGCACTTAGCATGTTTTCTCTCACCGCCATCAGGCAGGAGGGCAGTGAGCAGGTTCTTTGAGAGGCAGTTTCCAGAGGTGCTCTGATATGAATCTAATTGAGAAAATATGGTAATTTTGTGAGGTCAGTAACCAGAGCAATTACTCTTCGTTTACGAACAATACGTACTTTTGAAAAGTGGGACAGAAAATACAATGTGATCTATGACATGTGTCCCCTGCTATCGTGTGTTATAAAACCGAAGATGCAGAATGGCGTCAGAACAAGCTCCTAGAAGGTGATGCCAGGCAGCAGGGTTTCCAGCAGTTAGAAGTTTATCCGGAGAGGTTTCAGGTGATCATCAGCCCCGCCCCCGCCTCTCACTGTCCTCTGCCACTTAACAGTGATTTTGGTCTGGGCGCTTAGCTCTTCCACACTTCCGATTCTTTCATCTGTGAAGTACTGATAATATTGGTGCCTATCTCACAGGGCTCTTGTGGGGGAAAAAGAAGATAATGTCTCTAGCACATGGAACTCACATTAATAAATGTGAATTATGATTATTGCTGTTGCTACTCTGCTTTCAGGTCTTAAAAGTCATTTTCTTCCAGTAACTTCTGCCCTCTCGCAACACCAGGCTAGGAATATGGCTTTATGTTTTCATATATATAACACTGTGTTTCCGATAAAAAAAAGAGCTACTTGGGGGAGATTATGCATCATAGTGGACAATGAGGACTACTGCGAACTCAAGAACAATGGCAATGGGTTGTTTTTTTTTTTAAATATAATTTTTTTATTGAAAAAAAAAGATTTCCGCCTCCTCATAGCAGCATTATTTGTAATAGCCAGAACCTGGCAATGGGTTTTTGATCCTACTGTACGTACTGGCCTAGGCAGTTTGGATGCTCACCTTACTAGTCCTGGATGGAGGTGGGTGGTCCTTGGAATTCCCACAGGGCAGGGACCCTGATTGCTCTTCGGGCTGATGAGGGAGGGGGACTTGATCGGGGGAGGGGGAGGGAAATGGGAGGCTGTGGCGGGGAGGAGGCAGAAATCTTTAATAAATAAATAATTAATTAAAAAGAAAAGAAAAAAAAAGAAACAGGCAGAGAGAATGTGCATAATATACATGTTTGGATTTTTATCTATAACACTTATCACATTTGATATTTGTTTATGTCATTATCATTTCTACTAGAGAGTAAGTTCTGTATGACTGCTAGCCCTTACTCTTGCCAAATCTACCACCAACTTCTGTACCAGGCCAACAACCAGCTCGCAAATCATGACCCAGAGACTTAAGCTCAGCCTAGCTGAGGCTTGTGTCTGGCTAGCTCTTTTGAATTAACCTCTTCCTCTTTATCTACCTTTGGCCTCAGGTCTTTTTACCTTGCTTTCCTTCTGTATTTTACTTCAGCTTCTTCATGTGTCTGGCTGGTAGCTTCCTCACTTCTGGCCCCTGCCATGTCCCTCTGTCTCTTCCTCCTTCTCTCCTCCTCTTTCTCTGTTCCTCTGGAGCCTAGATTTCTCCTCCTACTCATTCTCTCTGCCTGTCAACCCTGCCTATCTTTTCTCTGCCTGGCTATTGGCCCTTCAGCTCTTTATTAGATCAGTCAGGTGCCTTAGATGCACCACATATTTAATAAACATACATCCTTACATCATTAGACAAATGCAGCATAAACAAATATAACACACCTTTACACAATTAAAGTAATATTCTGAAGCACAAGCAAATTTAACACACTCTGCCTAGTTAAAATAACATTCCGCAACAGACTTACAATGGGGTCTTCCCCCTTTCTGACAGGTATCAGGACCCATAACTTACATTTCACTTACATTTGCACTTCTCAGTTTCACCCCAAGGCACATCATCTTCCTTTGTGTTTTTGACTTCTTTCCTAAAGTCCATTCCAAGGTTAGTCATATCAACATTGCCTTGCTGACAGCCTAATCTACTCTCCTCCCTCTCATTCCTACCGTACCATGAGCCTTGCTCTTATCCTCCTGTCTGTCTTATTGTGTGCCTTGGTCAGAGCCTCTGCTTGTAGGTTGTGGAAACTCTTTTCAAACTATTTTTAAACAGAAGCAGAACACACTGGAGAAATGCAAAGGGCTCATAAAATTAGTGAGAACATCAGGACCAGATTTAGAAAATAAGGATTTAAAGGTTCTATGACAACCCTCCCCCAACACACACACACACACACACACACACACACACACACACACACACACTGCAGTCTCTACCAATCCTATAGTTCAGAATTTAAAACCATGGGTTCTGATTGACTTGGTGTAAGGCTTTATGGGGCCAAAAGGGGTGGGTCCTCCAGGATCTGACTCTCCTCAGCTTCTTCAGTGGCAGATGATAATGGAAGGCAGATGTTAGGAGTCACCTATCCCTCAGACCACATACACATGAGGGGAAGGGCATTCATCATAGGAAAGAGAGTGGGTGCCTGGCAGAAAACACATTACAGTTGTCACTGTGTGTTTCATTTGTTTGCTTTGGATCATCTTCACCAATCCCAATATTCCAAGGTCAGAGCCTCTCGCAGAATACAGTACTAGTCCATTTAAATATCACATAGATATTTCCTGGTGGAGACTCTTTTGTGTTCTTTTGAATTCTGGACCATGTTTCCATAATAGAGGCCTGCCTGGTTCCCCTGGCTAGACACAGACCTTAAGAATTAGGGACAGAGAATGCTTATGAATAATCATCCCATTCCCGTCTTACTTTCAGCTTGCCGTCTTGGCTCTAGGCAAGTGTACCTCTCCAGCTGGCTCCCCCTGAGACTCCTTTACAAGCCAGCTCTTGTGTTCTGGATCCTTGATCACATCAATGCATTTACCTCCCTTTTAACTCCCTTCTACTCTTTCAATTTTGAAAATTTCTGTCATTGCCATGGCCTGCACTTCTCAAGAATTCCTTGCTAAGAACCCACTTCTGGGCAGCAGTCTTTCCTTCTGCTTGCTATTTGTGGGAATAGTTTGGGGTCCTAGGACCATCCAGGAAACTTATGTGACTTTAATACGGCACATCAGCAGTCTTGAGACTGCTCATCTAAATCCATCAAGACTATGCCCTGAGCCTGGATATTGTCACCCCTTGTTCAGTCCTTTGAATTTTGGGAACTCATGCTTGTGATGGAAGGAAGAATTTATGTAATATTTTCTCTGTGATTTTTTTTTTAGAGCGTGGGTCCCAAATTTATTTTTTTCTTTCTCACTCGCCTTCTTCTATTCTAATAAATGACCTGGTTTATTTTTCCTAAAGAACTATCTGAATCTTTGTCCAGGTTGGTCTAAGGCTTGCCTTGCTTCCTTTTGGCCATCATTCTTGGTAGTACTTTCTGAGGCCTGGATGCTTATCTTGTGAGATTCTGACCCAAACTCCTCTTTGGCACAGTTCTCTGGTGTAACCTGTTTGTATGTCGGTGAAAAGGCCCCCAAATGCATCTTAAAATCTCTAGGAAAAGGAGCTATAGTTGTGGGCAGCTCGGTAAGAATATAACCAAATTGGTCACTGAACCTTGTCCAATAACTACTGAACTGCACCCGAGTTCACCTCCGATACCCATCTCTTTTTTCTGAGCGTTCTCTTCAGCTCCTGTCTGTGCCTTCAGGACTCGGCCCAGTCTTTGTCTTTTTGATTGAAGGCTTAGAATTCCTCTCAAGTGCCCTAAGATATGACTCTGGACACCACTGTGTTTCATTTCTGCTATTCCACCTGGACTGCCCCTGGAAATACTTGAATGTGTGCTTGCCTTCTCTTGATGTTGTTCTTCCATCAGCCTGTCGGGAGGATGCTCGCTGCATCCCAGTGGATACGTTTATGTCTGCTGCGCCTCACATATCCACCTTCATGTCTACAAGGTCATACTCCATAGAGCATATTCAAGCAGGAGACGCATGCACAAACACACTCACCTAAAGCTTCACCTCATGAAGTCTTCTCTCCCAGCTGCCCTCCCATCTTCTTAGCAAGTGATGCTTTGTAAGATTGCAGAAGACATCCGTCAGGGTTTCCTTTCCATTTACAGCCTTCTCCCACAATGCCTCTGCCTTCATCCTCCTCCTGTCTCAGAGGAGGGGGCCCTTCATTTGCTCCTGGCCCTGAAAGGCTGTGCTGGTTTCTCTCTTTCCAGGATGATGTTCTATTGGGCATTCTGTATTTTATAGGCACTTCAGTCTCTCTCTTCTCTGTGAGACCCTTATCATCTGCAGCTTGATCTTTTGTCTCCTGTGGAATGGTTCTTTGTTTACTCCTTGACAAATGCCTTCACTATGAACTCCACCCACGTGCTCCACTTCCTTCTCCTGCTTCACTCCGAATGCCAGGTGTCTGGCTTCTGTTGTCACCGGATTACCAAGTTCCACTTTCAAAGTTCACTGTTACCCCCTAATGACCAAACATCTCAGACTTTGTGGGCTCTCTCTTCCCACTAGCATCAAAACTGCTAGAACAGTTGAACCTGTCTTTCATTATAGAAATTAATTTCTCTTTTACATATATCTTATTCTTATTGAAGCTCTCAAGTGTTACTTAGCCTTTCCTATGTGTTTGTTTCTTCTTGCTAATTATGCGTCCTGTGAGACAAGGATCTGTGGGCCATATGCAGTTGTGCACCATTTTCCTAGAGCATCTAGCATTGTGCTATGTATGTAATAGATATAGAATATTTTCCAAATGACTAAATAACACTATTAAGAGTCATTCATTCCTGTCTTACTTTCAGCATGCTGATAGCTCATTTAGGATAAATGCTGTTTATGGCCGTTCTGTTAAATTTTGTGATGGAGCATGGTGCCCATTTTTAAAGAACTCATTGCCCACTGAGCAACGTGCACACATAAAGATGTAATTCGAATACAGTGATACGATCAGGAATCACTTGATGAGGAGTGGCTCCAGGGAAGGGTTGTTAGAAGAAATAAGAGATTTAGCAAGGCAGAGAGAAGGGAGAAGAGTCCCTGACAGAGTGAGCATCACATCCGAAGACAGAGAGCAGGACAGAGAATGGAGATGAAGGCAGTCAGGGGGTGTGGTCTGTCTAGATGGTCCAGCCGTTTGAATTCCTTCCCCATCTTCAAGTGTTTTGCTTCCCTCTAATGCTTACTCTTCCCACCCTTTTGACTGGCAGGTAGCAACTGCTTTACAAATAGAAGAATTGGGGTATGTAGAACTGAGAATCACTACATTAATAGCAACTGAAAAATGATCTCATCCTGATGCAGTTTCCTGTTTAATTCACTACCGTAGCAACATGAGCAAACTGGGCAAGATATAAAAATCATAATTTAGAAAAACCTATTAGACAGCAGCACATGCAAAGAAACCCAAATGAGTTATATTCAGGGGAAAAGGAAGCATGTGGCGGTGTGCATCCCCGGAACAACAGTGTGTAAGGGAGCGATCCATCAGACGGGGGCAAAGAGAAACCCAGCTCATTTCCCTCCGACTTGTAATGGCCACAGAGGGGCTGGTGTGATGGTATCCTTGGTTATAAAACATGCCAGTAACACCTGCCAACTCTCTCTTTAACACATGGAGAGTGTCTTAGTTGCTTTCTATTGCTGTGACAAGACACCATTACCAAGGCAACATATAGAAGAAAGATTTCAATCTGGGTCTTAGAATTCCAGAGGATGCATCTATGGCCATCACAGCAAGCAGTGTGGCAATAGGCAGGCAGTCATGGTGTAGGAGCAGCAGCTGAGAACTTACATCTTTATTTCAAAGTAAGAGACAGACCTAACTGGGAAAACCATGGTCTTTTGAAACCTCCAAGTCAACCCCCAGTGACATACCTCTTCCAACAAGAGCATACCTTCAATCCTTCCCAAACAGTTCCACCAACTGGGGACCAAGCATTGAAATATCTGAGCCTATGGAGCCCTTGTCCTTCAAACCACCACAGAAAGGGTGGCAAAGGTGGTGATGGAAAAAAGCTGAGGAAAAACCTTCTGAGAAGTATACAGTTTCCCAAGTGAAAGGCAGACACCAACTTCAGTGCAGTGTCATGGTTTGCTGTCATCTGGACACATGCAGGTGAACCGAACAAAGTCCCAACCAGATCCATAGGAACTTCTTGAGGGCAAAGCAATATCCCACTGAGGGCGACATCAAGATGAGAAGAATTTGTAGGAATCTAAGGAATACCAGCTTTGTATCAGATGTGCACCAGATGCTTCTGGAAGGCTTGGCAAAGAGCAACAAGACAGAGTGAGTCCCTCCTGACATATCAGGGCTTTACTAAATCCATTGCTGTAGCTCTCCAAAAACTAGATACAGACAGATGAGGTCAAGAAAAATCCCCCGAGGCACAGAGTGAAATAGGACTGGAGAGGACTGATAATTTCCCCAGATGAAAGCTGCTTGCCAATCTGCAGGGCATCTGGCGCCCACGGTTCAGAGAGGTGGCTACTCACATACGAGGTGTGAGAACATCTCCAGGGGCTCTTTCATACTCGGTCCTAGGGGAACTCTTCCAATCTTATCCCCCAAATATTTAAATCCAGTTGTAAGTGGAATCTAACTGAAGATATAACAATGCCCAGTTCAGCAGATCAGCTTGGCAGAAGTGTTTGCAATAGGAACCCAGCATAAAAGACTGTGCACATTTCTGAAGCTCAATAAAGGTATTTTTGTTTGCACATAGTGCACAGTGGAAAAGTATGGGATATGTGAAGAATCAAGAAGGTGCAGTATGTAATCAAAAGGAAAGGACTCAACAGAAACAGACTGCCGTGTGACAAAATGTTGAAATTGCCTAATAATTTAGAAATGACTGCAATAAATGCCCTAAAGGCTGCAGCACAAAAGGTAAACTGTGTGTATGGATCCATGAGAGATTTCAAAGAAAAGCTATGTTGAAGGACTGATGCCTGGATAAGTAAGTAACATGGGGCCTAAATAAACAATGAAATATTACTCTGTCTGAAATGAGTTAACATGGATAATGGAGAAGAGGATATATAGGTAATTATAAGATAAAAGGATAAATAGTATGTGTTCCCATTATACCTGCATGAAATATCTATAATAGATAAATTCCCAGATACACAAGGTAGATTAGGAAAAATAGATGTTGGGGGAGGTAAACAATTTTCTAATTGCTGAAGGAGAAATATGGGTTCACCTGGATTCTTTGTGTTCGTCTCTTTGCTTTTGTTTTTAAACATAAAAAAATTTATAAAACTGAATTATTCTTTCCTGAAAAAGAAATCCTAGCCCCAAAGCAGAAAATAGAATTATATTCCCACATTTGCTTCACTTGGGCTGCTATAGAGGTAATTGGAAGAGGCAGCAGCACAGGCTACATCAGGAAAGGACAGAGACACGGAGAGTGGATCTGCTTGCAAACACAGGGTTATTTTGAGCAGGGGCTTTAAGAAACTGGGACTGAGCTGGATTAAAAGGCGAGGCCTGCATGCAAACAGTTTGATCATGTCTGTGAGGGACGTCATGTTCCCTTTGTGCTTCTGGGCTGCCAGGCCATTCTCTGTGCCAACCGCCCTGTCTCTCACAAGCTGGAGGCAGAGTCTTCATTCAGTGAGTTAATTTTAAATGAAATGAAAACCCAAGTCATAATGTTTGGTTCACTACGCAGGCAACAGGCACTGTCTGCCTCATTAATGATTAACATGGCAGCTGATAATGTCTTGCAGCTGGTTGACCGGTTTAATGATGCCAGAACCTGGCTGGATCCTCTTCCTGCTCTGACCAATGCAGGGACTCCCTTTTCCTCACAGTGGTATGAGCTTGGTAGATGGTGACTGAGGACATAGATTAGAAAGGAGAAGAAGGCAAAACCTTTCTTGTATTACAGCAACTCATATAAATCTATAAATATTTTTTTGGGTCTGATGTAAAGGTTGTAAGACTTTGAATGCATTTATGTGATATTGAAAGTAGAAGGTTAGCTACCAAAGAGACAAAACAAGACAAGGTGTTACAATGTCAGTGGACACACTGGTGCTGAAGACCAGCCTTAGGAGACCTAGGGGATGCTCCTTAGTTAAGTACAGGACCAAGGAACCGTTCCTCTGAGGGGTGCACAATGGACCCAGAAGTGAGGGAGCAAGTGAATTGCAAAAAGCTTGCAGCCTCCATAGTGCTGTATCTAAACACCAAACATAATCTGCTTGCACTTTTAAAATGAATAGGTATGTATATATTTGCATGTGTTTCGGTGCATGTGTACATGTGTGGGATGTGCATCTGGAGAGCTATGGTTGCTATCAGGTGTCTTCCTTCATAGGCCTTCACATATATTGAATTGGGGTCTTTTGTTGAACCCCAGTCTTGCTAGCCTACCTTACTCCAAGGATCCCCTATCTCTCTTAATATTAAAAGGGGGCCACCTTGTCCACATAGATTTCATGGGTACTCCTGCTTTCCTGATAAATTCTTTACTCTCTGAGCCATCTCGTCAGCCCTTGACCCTCTCCTATTTCTGCAAAAAGGCAAAATGCTCCCCTTGATATTTTTTCAGAATAACAAGTCATGGATTGAGAAGCATGCTGAATAAAATTACAAGATGACTCAGTGGTTAAGGAGCTCGTTGAGCAAGCGTGGGGACAACTGTTCCCACCCTGATCCCGATTTCTACCCTCAGAAGTCCTCACTCCGATACACATTGCCCATTTTTCAGCCTCTGCTGCTTTCTGTGTATTCTTGCACCTAGCACTCCCAATGGCCTTGACCGGCTCTCCTGGATTGCTTTGTCGAGCAATTAATAATTTGCAAGAGCACTGCACGGCTTGCTAATAGGAGGTACCATATAAATAGGAACAGAGCTCCAATGTGAGGCCATTTCTGTCCTGGCTGATGCCCTCGTTTACATTGATGCTGTTGATATTCTAAGCTGTGAAGACTGATTTTTGAGTTAAGTGCTTGTACACTTAATTTGCTTTCACTTAATGCGCGCTGTGACGGCGCCTGCTCTGTGACCCGAGTTACTCATTTTTTAGCACCCGTGGCTGCAAGGACACCAGAGGAGAGTGCATTGTTAGGCATCACACCACCCTCTTCCCTTCCCCAGCCTTCCCTCTGTTCATAAGGGAACACAGACACGTGCGTGCGCACATATGGGAGCCGCGGCACCCTCCCCACTTCAGTTGGAATGGAGCTTCCACACAGTACCAGAACAGACACTATTTCACTTGGAAGAAGTGTTCCATTTCTACCCTTCTGAAACCTTGTCAGGGTAAGAAAAACAGAAGCTGCGACTTTTCAATGCCATCTGGTAAGTTAGATTGAGCATCAGCACCGCGGAGCGTGTCTGCTGTGTGGAAACAGGCCGTGCTAGGACTGAATAGCTAACATTCCCGTGGGGCTCTCTGGGAAAGGAGGCATTTCTGAGACCTCCTTACTAAAAAAAAATGCCAGGAAATAACATCGAACCCCTGGAACATCAGTAGCCCACTCAGATGCGCTTGTCCCATATGAGGCGGCATCGACATGCCGACATGCCGAGTCTTCTGCCACCCGCCTGCATCCTGGCAAAGCCCTGGTTCAGTTAATGAGGAGGTGAATAACTCGTGTGCATGTCCACATGCGGCCATGACATCTAAGTCCTCTGTGTCCATCCTCTGGGTTCGCTTTTGTTTTCACAGTGACACTGGTGGAATCCAGGTAACTGTGATGAAACGCGTTATCAGAGTGAGGAGCGAATGAAAACATCTTTCCTGTGTGCTTCCTCCAGCGGGGCTGTCGCTGACTTTTGAAATGGTCAGGGTTGAGTGCTGAAATGAACAAGGGCCAGCTTAGGAGGAGGCAGAAACATCTGTTGGGGGAAGAAGGGCAGATGGCAGTGTGTGGTATTTTCACGTGCTCAGTGTTCCATGGCACTGGGGAGCCAGAGCAGAGGAGGCTGGTCAGGCCCGCTTCCCTCTTCATTCCTGGCCTTGGCCTGTCTGGGTGCTCCTGTAAACTCTCTTACTCAGATGTGCTTCTGTGTCCCTTCTCCAGCTCTACTGTGGTCCAGTGCTTCCAGGCCAGGGTCCTCCTTTATCATACCTAGTCCCTAACCTGTTGCCGTGGTTGAGAGAGGCTCTAGACAGCACTTTGTGGACTTGGGCAGGTAAACTACATATCCCAGGATTCCCTTTCATATATGTTTCCTGTTAGAGTAAACCACAGGCAAGCTTTGAAAGGAAAGAATGTGAGGTTGCAGACTCTCAGTTCTCGGCTGGCCTGATGATTTACCTTGTCAGCAGAAAGATGCGGGCGGGTTTACAGTACCTTTACATCCTGTTTTCCCGGATTCTCTGGCTCTGGGCCAAGCTTGAGAGTTGAGCTCTGCTTGTCTGTCTTCTGCAGAATGGCTATCCCGCCAAGGTGAGAGACAAAAGGACTAACAGGCCTTTAGAGTATCACTGTGAACTCTGGGTTCTTTCTTGTTCTCATGGTCTACACTTTCCTGTAGTCTTTCAGCCCCAGTGTCACCGCCTTGGACAGTTAAGGAAGTCTCAGGGTTGCACAAAGCCAAATCCCTGTGATAAGGAGCATATCCACCATCATCTGCAAGTCTACTCACCAAGCACTCTACTGCTCAGACTACCTATCTGTCTGTCTGCTATCAAAATAGCCTGCTGGATCCGCTTGTCTGATAGAAACCTGACTGATTCTGAGATAAAGACATTGAATGACCTGAAGTTGAATCCCACTCAAGCCTTGGGTCTTAAGGATATAGCATCCATGAGCAGAGTCACTCATTCAGGTTTCCTGTTTAGGTATGAAAGCAGTTTGTGTTTATATACTCCATTTATATATCTATATCTATATACATACATATACGGCTATGAAATTATGCTGCTACACAGGAGATTGTAAGCGCATGGCACAGGCATTTCTGAGCCTCTTGTCCAGTGTCCCCTACCTTACACCTTTCCCTCCTTCTCTGCCCCATTCCTTCCTCAGCGCTTACATATTTGTGGAGTCTGAACATGGGCTGACCCTGACCCATCTTAAGCCTGATACACTTTCTCTGTAAGATCTGGGTGGGCGGGAGACTTCAGGGAAACAGCTCAGCTGGGGAGCCAGTGTGTAGACCCCCCCTCCCCCCGAGAGCAGCCTCTCCAGTGCAGGGCACATGAAGGGGGGACCATAATTTGCTTTCTTTCCCTGTAGTGGGATCATCAGAGACCTGTCGCTCAATCCAAGATCAGAGGCTGTTCAGAATATGAAGCCAGCTTGGTCTCTCTGCCCCACCTCCCGCCCCCTGCCGACAGCTGGGAGCTATCTGGGAGATTAAGGCTCAGATGCCACTCTCAGAGAACAGAGACTGGACAACCTCTTACTCCCACCACAAAAGACAGAGCTTGAAAACCCCGGTACTTCTGACTAATTTCCCCTAAGTCCCTCGTAGGATGTATGGTGTGTTTTACATTTGATGGATAGCCTGATGCCTCTTGGTAATTTCTCAGTATAAAATAATGACAGTTTGAAAGGAATCCAGCCGCTACTATCAAGTTCCAATTCTTTGTTATTGTTTTGCACCAGTTTATTGGTTTCCCGAGTTAGAACTGGTAGCAGAAACAGAAGGGGTGAAACACCACCAAGGGGACGATTCGTTCAGTGTTCATAGCAGGTGTCTCCATTAGGTTTTTCCTAAGAGCCACATCCAGGTGTATCAAATTAGTTAAGAGGGCCATGGGTTCATTTGCATGTGATCTGCATATCATTTCTGAGTCCTTAGGTAAACAGTGATGGCGCTTTGCAGCTTTGCAGGCAGGTCCTTGTTTAGATTTCGTTGCTTCACACCAGAATCCACATACATGGAAGAAATTTCAAGTGAGCGAGAGAAAGAAGAGAGCTGTGCAGGAAAAAACTCTGTTCTGCTGTGCACTGGGGGTTTGTAAAAGTGGAAGTTCTCTGGCGGGAAGGAAAGGCACAGGCATGGGAAGCCTATTTTTGTGAGACCATCTCATCTGCAGGATGGACAATGATGAAAGTGATACGTTTGAGGATGATGTTGGGTTTGATGTGCCACCCGCCCCTTATGTGACCTCCCAGACCCAAAATACCTTCTGGGTTCATCCATTTTATCTCTTACGTAAATGTCAACACTGATTTAATTCACAGTTCCTCAATCTATGTAGAAAAATGAACCGAAGCCTTCCAATGCCAAGTGTTGCTGAGTAAAATAGCATTGCACGTTCAGAGGAGGCTTTCACTACCGTTTAGGGGAAATCCAGTCATCCCAACCTGGCCCCTCCATTCTCCCTATCAGCAGGTCTGGCCCGCCCACTCTTCCCATCATTTCATCTGCTGCTATTGGATTCTGGGGTGCTAGGGTGTTTGTTCTTCTTGGCAGGAGCCTGCGGGCTTAAAAACACAGTCTTATTCTTTTTTTTATTTCTTTTGGTTGAGTTGAAAGAACATCTCCATGTGATTTCCTTAGGGACTGACTTGACATAGTTTTCTGTAACTTTTTTCCTCTCTTTCTGCCTCTGTATTTTCTCCGCATTTGCCATCTTGACCCTTTCTGACTCTCTTGTCTCTCCCTCCCACGCCCCTACTGTGGAATGATGGGGATCTCTACTGAGCTAAAGACAGTGTTGAGGCAGCAGTACAAAGAAGGCAATGTTGTGGGTGATCCCTCCATGCACGGGGCGGCAGGACATATGGTACATCACGCTAAGAAAGCTGGAGGCCTGAAATATTGGGCACAGACTCCTGTAATTACACACTCCATAACACTGGCCCTGCTACAGAAAGATCCCATGCCCAGAGGATTAAGTGAGTTTTGTTAAGATGGCTGGGGAAACTGAGTGACAGTTGCTACTGGGGCTGCAGGAGATTTGTTGGAGTAAAGGGAGGCTGAGTAGCCTGGCTGGATATAGAGAGCCAATTGACCAGATCTGCATGAGTGCCTGAAGGCAGCTAGGATAGGGAGACTAGGAAGCCAGGGTGCAGTGGGATTAATTGGGTTGTCTTCCACAACAGAGCCAAGCAGACTTTATAGCAGACCCCAGGGGAACCAACAAAGGAACGATTTTGTATTATTCTATTTGACTTGTATTTATTGTCCTTCCTCTAAGGAGTGCCAAGTACTTTCTACTCTTCACACGGTATTCAAGAGTTTGTGTTTCTGCCCTCATCTGGAGCTGTAGATGGGTGCTTCAGATACCAGGTGTTCTGGAGTCACCTCCAAAACCCCAAGTTCAGTCCCCAGGAATTTCCCTCTAATCCACATAAGTCTTTATATCTTCCCATGAGGTAGAAACAATCAGAAACTTGATTTATTTGATGAGCCAAACTCTCAATGAATACAAAAGACATTAGAATACCCTAGTAGTATAGAATCTTCAATACTCTGGGTGATAGAATCATATGATTATGTATTTTAGATATTAATTTTTTTCCTGCAAGTGCTTAAGAACCCTCAGATCTGTCTTATTAAAATGCCCATGAATATTGTGGAATCCAGCTGGAGCCATCCCACGTGAACTGTATTTAGTTGGACTTAATGGATGCTTGAATGTTGTTACCATTGTTAAGGTTTTTGGCTCTTTAAGAGACAAGCCACACCCACTCCCAGCAACCCCTGCCCTCCTCCCACCATCTTAGATCTCTCTCTGTCCCCTCTTGGCGTGTGTGCATGTCTCTCTGCTTCCCCCTTCTCTGTCTCTTTCTCCTCTTCTCTCTCTCTCTCTCTCTCTCTCTCTCTCTCTCTCTCTCCCCCTTTTCCCTTCCCCTTCATAACCCCCTGAATAAATATTCAACCTCACTCTACATGTTGTGTCTATCCATGTCTCTGTCTCCTGCCTGCCGTCACATGGCCCACTGGGGATCTTGCCATGACCCGCAGCCATCTCTGCCTTGGGACTGGCTGCTCCCAGAGCCGGCTGCCTACCTACTGCCACTGAGGACCCACCAGCATTTTTAAAAACCACCACTTCTGTAAAGAGTTATTATCACTTGCTCCAGTATAAGAAGAACTTCCAGAAATATTTCCACCACTGACTATGTTGACTCACTAGCCTCCAAAGCTGTAGCAAGTCCCATGGTGCCTAGTACTGGATTTAAGTGGTTAGAATGGAGACAACAAGGTTTCTCCATTTTTACATAGTTTTTACAAGTTAGACCATAGGATATTCTTTGAAATTTGCAGTTCCTAGGAAAGATGTTTCATAGAAGTTTTTCTAAGCTTTTCAAAAGTCCTAAACATTCGCATAATATATTCATTATTTTCTTGCTGTTGTGACAAACAACTGACCAAGGCATCTGAAGGAAGAGAGGGGCATTTTGGCTTCTGGTCTGAAAGGATACAGTCCCTCAAGGTGGAGAAGACATGGCTGTGTAATGTGAGATAGCTGGCCAGCTGGCCACATTGTAGTAGTCCAGACACAAACAGGATGAATACTGCAGATCACCTGGCTTACTCCTTGCTGCTTTTTATTCATTCTGGCCCTCAGCTCATGAGATGGTCCCACCCACACTGAAAGTGGGTCTTTCCTTAGTCAAACCTCTCTGAAAACGTCCTCATAGACTGGCCACTGGCATGTCTCCTAGGTCATTCTAAATCCAGTCAAGCTGACAGTGAAGATTAGCCACATCATGTGTGAAGGCAGGAGACCGCTCGTTCATTTCCCAGTTGCCCAGCCCGAATAAATACACAGAAACTATATTGAATGAAACACTGTTTGGACTGTTTGCTCAGGATTCTTATTGACTAACTCTTACATGTTAAATTAACCCATTTCTATTAATCTATGTATTTCCATGAGACTGTGGCTTACCAGTAATGTTCCGGCAGCAGCATCTTTCTCCTTTGGCAGTAATATGGCATCTCTTTGGCTCTGCCTACTCTCTCTATGTATCTCTTCCAGCCTGGCTGTATTCTGCAAAGCCATTGGCTGAAACAGCTTGATTCATTTCCCAAAAAAAGCAACACATATACAGAAGGACATCCCACACTGCACATGATGCTGCTAATTAAAAATAATTATGAAGCTGAAACTTTTTGAAGTTATTAGTAATAAAAAATGCTCATCATCACTGCAGGAAAAAAGTAAGATTAGCTTCCTATTCTTTAGGAACTGAAATAAAATTGCTGCCATAGGAGGAGGTGATTATATGTTTAATAATGTATGAAAAATGAAGCAATGTAGGGCTGTGTCAGGCAATTAGTAGAAGTGATAGGTTACTCGAAATGTTTATAATGTATGTGGCATTCATCAGCTTTAAAAAATGTATAATTGTGGTTCATTTTTTATACTAAGTAAACATTTGCTTTTATGCTTGATGTAAAATTTATAGTTTTCTTTCATAAAAGAGGAATTCTCTGATTACATCAGTATCGAGTCTAATGATCCAGAGCTTTCCTCTGGGTGTTGAAGTTGTCCTTGGGAGTCCTGGCTCCTGGTAGCTCGCCTGTGTCCCAGAACAGCTTTCTGTCTGACTGACTGTAAGTTTGGCTTTCTAGTTGCAGACAGATGCACCGAATCATTCTTTCAAATCCTTTTGCACACAATACAATCAATCCCCAGTAGTATCTTATCTTCCTAAGGCCCTTTTCCCCATTCAGTGTTAAAACTATCTGAGATTTAGTGGAGAGCTCCCTAGGACGATCTGATTGTAATTAAAAGTTGGATACTATCTAATTGTCTGAATTTGACCAAGTCAATTTACCTTCTTTTGACCCCAATTTCCTCATGTTGGCGTAATTATGATAGTCCAATCTCTTATAGGGTTATGGTGGGCACTACTTGGATTAAAGGAAAGGTTAAAGTACAGCATGTTTTGCAAATAGAAGAGATTATGTTTTATTTATAGATGCAAAGCAATCATCTTCTGAGGCTTGGATTGTAAGTACTTAACTGTAATGCCAAGTGAGGTGATACTTTCTGCATTTGTCCTTTTGACAATCGTAGCTACTTCATATTTTAGAGGTTTGATGCAAATGGACATGGCACCTCGACTGTGGCATCTGTGACAGGCAGGCCACCATAGATCTCAGATGTGGGAATTATTAGAGGATTGGTGTGCAAAAGGGGGCTCAATTCAACTCAAATTGCTGGTCCTTTAAGGTGAGTAACTCCCATTTCACCGAATCCTCTAATGCTTCTAATTGACTTGAAAGTATCTTGTCTCTCCTTGGAAATGTCACCCAGCCCTTTTCAAGAGTACTTCCAGGCAATGAAGATCAATATGTCGCTTAGGTTAAGCATATTAGGTAGTGACTGACAGCTCCAATGAGTGTATGCTCCAGCTCCTAGCACACCTTCTGAGCTCAGGAGCTGTTGAAGCCTATTCTTATCTATGAACATATGTTAGAAAAACCTGGAAAACACTGTTGAGAAGTAGTGTGGTGCTAGAAACAGTAGTTTATCAAAGATGGCTTCTAGGTTTAAGGGGTTGAGGGTCAAAGCCATTTCAGGGCACCTGGTATGTTCCAGACACTGTGTTGTACATGCCTGCTGAGATCAAGCTTGCCTTTCCTTGTAATGAGCTTACAGAACAGCAGAAGTAAACATGTACACAAGCTTCTCATTCATGTTAGCTGGACCAGTGGCTCTATGGGAAGTCAGAAACGCTTCCTACATTCAAGGAGAGGGACATAATGTTTTAACCCTTTGGTGTTTAGTTCTCTTAATTTGAACACGAAGAAAGCTTGAGTGAAAAGTTAACTTAAGGGTTGAGAAATTGAAGCATTGACTTACATTCCAGTGCAATCCAGAAATGGCTCTTCATTCCTTCTCTTTAACCCTTTGACACACTTTCCCATAACGTGCTGGTTACTGTACCTGACTTTACTTAGAATGAATAACATCTCCCCATGAACTTCAAGGATAACGAGATCTAATACTGTGGGAGTTTATATTTGCAGAGGGTACTGTTGGCTTTCGAGGGCAGCATCAATGCTCACCTTCAGTTTTACACTTAGTTTCTCAGAGGCTCTTCACAGTGATACAACTCTGATGGGTTGCTATCTGAAGATACAGGTGACCACAGAGGCACCAAAATGGAGACTGAGCATAAAACCTTGGCTTCATGGGTTGGTGCCCATCTGTCTGGCAAGATAATGCCTACTGTGGCTTCCTATTTATGGGACTTTCATCCTTAGAAGTTGAAGGGCAGTAGAATGCATACATTCAGATAAAATGTCTTATTTTGAAAATAAGAGAATGGATGTGGGTTCTCATAGGTTGGAGGTGAGGACGCAGATTCTAGTCCCACTTTGGTCACAGTCAACTTGACCTTGTTTTCTTCCTCTAGTCTAATCCAGTCCATGCAAGGCTGTGCTCTCCCCAACCTGTCCTACATACCCTCAACCAGGGTTTAGGGTTTATGTATGTTTACCTCCATGCCAAATTCTGGGTTCTCTGTGAATGAACTTTGGAGAGGAATACTAATAATGATAATGAACCTGTCCCGGGCTGCCTTGAAAGGTCACTCTGCTTGTTCATAATGTCCCACTCCCTCCTTTCTCTCTCTGCCTAATTCTATGGCTCTATTCTGATTCCTCCAATCTCTCCAATGGTTGGCTGTTTTTATGGCTAGCTCTGGCAACTCCATCAGCTCTCCCCATGGTAAGTTTCTGATTTTTCAGATATTTTAACTTTCTGTAAGATTATTATTAGTCATAAGAATAAATATCCTTGTTGTTTATTATTATGTAAGACCAGGTACATTATTTTTAAAAATAAAGGGATCCAGGAGAGGTGCTTCTTAAATTTTAATGTTCATACAGATCTTGGGAAAAATAAAGACCTTCTTCCAGAAGCTGTAGCTTCTGAATTTTTAACAAGTTTTCAGATGATGTTGACGCTCATAGTTCATGGAATTGGAGTAGCAAAAGCCCAGAGACTCTCACAAAGGGCATCAGATTTGGGCTGAGGTGTTGAGGAAAGACGAGGAAAGGGAGTGTTTACTGGATACCTCTGAAGTCAGGAGCATAAGCAAATGGCCGTGCTGCTGGAAGCTTGTGAAATTTTTGATTTGATATTGTAATTATGGTCATCCCTTCATTTCCTCTATAGTTAACGGTGATATTGATTAAAATTTACTTTTCATCTTGTTGTAAGGGGAAGTGGAGGAGATTACATCTTCCTTACATCAACGTTAGGAAAGAGAAACCTCTGCCTTGCTCTGGGTGGGTCATAGAAGATCTAGAGGACCTGGATCTTCAAGTGTATGCATAGGTAGGAGAGGAGGTGAGTTGTAGGAATCCCAGGATAGAGCAGAATCCTCCTCTTTTGGGATCTTTTGAGTTTCCTACTTTCTTCATCTTAGATTATAGGCTCATCAGAGATGGTAGGCTTCAAGCAGAAACCATTTTTCTGTTTTCTATTGTTACTTCCATAAAAATAGAGAGAGCAGCAGTGCTTGTAGCTTATTTAGGCCCAACATTATCTTGCTCAATATGCACAGTAATTGCAAATGGAAGCTGTTTCTTTCCAAGACCCTTCTTAACATCTAATATACTTTTGCTTATTTATTTTGTTTAATGTCTCCATTAAGTAGACCAAAAGTGCTGGACAACCTTTTTCACTGCTTCTCTGCTTCTGCAATAGACCTTCTACACAGTAGTCTCTCAATACCTATTTGTCAAGCAAGTGATTCGATGGATGAGAAAGCCAAGAAAGGTTAAGCAATTTGCCCTAGGTTACCCACATGATAAATACTGCTGTCAAAATCTAAACCCAGTGCACTTTACTTTAAAGCTCGTAACCACCCATAGTTCCATAAACCTGCCGTGTCCATCATTGTTAGTTGCGCTGTAGCTTTGCCATTTATGCTCCTGACACTTCAGTCTTTGGGTGGTGAGGTAAGAGCACCTCACCACCTGGGTACCTAACCATTTGTCAGTGACTTCTGGGAGATCACAGTAGAGATGCCTGAGAAGCTAGCCTTAGTCATTTAAGGTCCTTGGTAATCCAAGATAAAGGGTATGGGGAGTAAACATCCAGGGTTAGCAGATGAGCAAAGGGTAAGATTTTTCTATAGTAGGCCCATAGCAACTTTTCTCTCATTAGGGTTGTCACTCATTTAGACTTAGAGGAGAATTCACTTATTTGTTATTCCCTTTGGCTCCCAAAGAAAACCTCACAAGGTTTGTTAACATGTTTAACTCACATGTTTGAGTTAAAGGAGCTGAAGTCTCCAGGAGAAGCAGTCAAGCAAGACTAAGCTATCGAGACTCCACAGACAGAAACGGTCCTGTTTTCCATATAGGAATAGTAATGGGGGGCTGCTGGTACTCTTGATGACCGGCACCCACAGCTTTGTCACCAGAGCCTCGGGATGGGATGGCAGCTTTAGAAGGACAGTGGAAAGCACAATAAACAGATTGGCAAAAACGAGTCTTCTGAGTCAGAATTAGGGGTTTTTTTTTTTTTGAATTCTCTGACAGAAGATGAGAGGCACACTAGGCTAAGTGTCTATTGAGCAAGGATGTCAAATCCCAACATGCCCTTGGTCAAGGCTCCAGAGGATGGATATTGCAGGTCCTACCCTAACTCAGAGGTAGCAAGTGACCACACCTGACAGGTGGAACTTTCCAAAACTGCTCTAGGGTAAAAGCAGGGGCAATGGGCATAAAACACTGTATGAAATCATACTTGATTTAAATAGAACATGCCATGCCATCAGCCAGTTGTTATTCATAAAGGAGGTTGAAGAAAGTTATTTTTTTCTGGACACAAACTATAACTCCCCATTTTTGTTATTTATTTATATTTGTAATACTAGTGATTTAACCAGAACCTTATGAGTACTGGGCAAGCATACTATCACTGAGATATAGTCTCAGCCTCATTTTGTTATTTTGTCTTACTCTGAGACAGAAGTCATGAGTTATGAAGTTGACATCTGAGAATCACCTAGACATTCATCATATAATTAAGACAAGACACCTTCTTATTGGTTTGTTAGAGATTTACAGCGATTTCCAATAAAATAATCTTCAGTGGTTTTATTCAATGAAAAGTAAAATCCAATGTTTCTTAGAAGTTCTTTAAAATAAAAGCCCTTTGAGTCATCCTTGTGATCTATGTATCATCCCTCCTTTCCCCCCCGCCCCTGTATCTGACTGGTTTCATGAGGTGAGAAGGAGGACTTTTATATTCATGTAACCCAGTCTAAGGAAGAGTTGCTAGACCTTAATGTTTTAAAGACAGCGTTAATTTTCAGATTCTTTCCATGAAGTATTGCAAATATAAAAACAAAGGCACAGAAAGAAACTTCTCTCAAATTCAGGATGATCAGAGACTTATACCTTACCTTCAACTCATGAGCACAGTTTGTAACAAAGAGTTGAGGCATATTCTGCAGAAGGTACATTCATCACAACAATCTCCAAAGCCAAATGAAGGCCCAGCTCCATCAGGAATAACGAATGTCCAGGCTGTTTCACACCATAATTTATTTCTGTTCCCTGAGTTCATCACATGATCTGCCACCACTGCTCATTTTTTCAAAAATAATTTCTCTAGATGTCTATGGGCCTCCAGTCCTCATTACCAGGAACAGTAAAGAATTGTCATATCCCCTCAAATAATTTATCCTACCGTCCACAAATCTCTTCAGGACTCCACAAACAAAGCAAAATGCAAAGAGCAGAATATGGTTGTTCACCAGTGCACTGGCATATGCTAAGAACATATGAAGAGAGGTGAATCTAGGAAAGTAGTGGCCTTGGCACTTTAGCCAGGATCTCTGATTTTACATCCACTCCACTCTAAATACATATGCTGTGGTCTACAGACAGAATCCCTATATTTTTAATGTGAAATCTGCACAAAGGCTTATACAGATTGAGATCAAAAACACTAATGACAGCTTATGCTGGAGAGGATGCGGAGTAAGGGTAATACTCTTCCATTGCTGGTAAGAATGTTGGTGGAAATAAGTATGGCAGTTTCTCCAAAAATTGGGAATCAGTCTACCTTAAGACCCAGCAATACCACTCTTGGGCATATAACCAAAAAATGCAGATGCATACCACAAAGACATTTGCTCAACTGTGTTCATAGCAGCATTATTTATAACAGCCAAAACCTGGAAACAACCTAGATGCTCCTCAACCAAAAATGGATAAAGAAAGTGTGGTACATTTACATAATGGAGTACTACTCAGCAGTAGAAAACAATGACATCTTGAAATTTGCAGGCAAATGGATGGAAAACCCGTCCTGAATGAGGTAATCCAGACACAGAAAGACAAAAACGGTATGTACTCACTCATAGTAGATACCAGACATAAAAAGCAAAGGATAACCAGCCTACAGTCCACAAGCAGAGAGAAGACAGGAAAAAAAAAAAAAAGGAGAACGCTAAAGTCAAGCTTTCCCAGGAAGTACCACAAGATGGTATAGAAAGGAGCTAGTTTTACATTTCATACCAGATACTGGAAGGATTGTTACAAGAAATGCATATCCAACCACCTCTATTCATGCTTACTTCAGAGTCACTGATGTCTGTAGTCAGTGCCAAATGGTAGGAAAGAGGCAAAACCCAATTTTATTTGTCTACAATGGCCCGAGTCAAGGTGATTATGTATTTCCTAGCACTGACTCTCAGATAAATACTATGTTAGGAAGAACCAGACAGAGAAAATCATTGTGAAAAATTTGCCCATAAGTATCATCAAACTCAATAAAAGCCAGTTTCAAGGAGGATGTCTGTGCAATGTTGCTCCCGTGTTTAAAGAAGTAAATCAAACACAGCTAGGGAACCCCAGAAAAAAGTAGCTATAATTGGCATTTGGGGATTTGCTCACCATGGTCCAATCACTCATTGAGTTTCTACTTGCCCAGCTGTTCCGCTTGATTGGAGCTGGTCATGTGTCCTAATGAAAGAGTGACCATTAGCTTTGACTGTCCCTCCAACTCTTTCCCAACTCTGTCTTTGATTGCTGCTTTTCCACCAGCCAGAAAATTTAATCACTCTTTTTCCTCGGTGACTGTCCTGCGCCGTCATTCTAAGGTAGCTCATTATTCTGTAATTACTTACCCATTGCTTTCTCATATTTGACTTTAACATAGTTGCCTTTGACGTTATGCCAGCTCACTGATGGCCATGTAGGAGAAGTTGAATAGATTTAGAATTTAGAGAAAATTTTGTTTTCAAATATTGGTCTGAAAATGCTTTTAATGTCTATGTCTGTATACACATGCATGTTTATATGTGTATGTATGTATTTTCATGGGCTTGCTGATTTGAGGCAGTTTAAAAAATATTTACTTCACCTTATAGTCTAGTGGAATGGTAGCAAAATATTGAGTTTGGAGTTAATTGAACTTAATAACAGTTTTTAATTAATAAACATTGACACAACATGTTTTTCCCCCAATGTTGCACTGCTTTTTTTCAAGGTATTTGGAACACTCCCCTGTGCACAGAATAGACTTGTTTGCTAAATTTTGCCCCTTTTCTGATAAACCACAACTCCTTAGAAATCTTGCTTGCACTTCCCTTTGGTAAGGCATATATATAAAATTCTGAAAGTTCAGAAAAGCGAGGAGATTGGCTCTGTCTTTACTTCCGAGTGTCAGAAAGTGAGGCAATGTGTTATTTGAATAACGAATGTGCATGACCAAGTAAGGCACAGGGATTTGTCCTGTGCCCAATTATCTGCTGGCTCAGCCGCACTTGTCTTCTGTGCAGTAAGTGCTGTCCTTGGCTGTATGGTGCGGCCGAGGCTCAGGCTCATGAAGGCTTCACTGTTCTTCAGCGAAGGCCAGTGGACCTTTTCATCATGTCTGTCTCTTAAGTATGCTAAGGCATCTCTCTCTTCCCTCTTATTTCACATGCTTTAGAAGACACAGGGCGATAAAGCCTCCATCTTCCCTGTCTTTGACAGAGAGTGGTCCTGCTGAATCAGTCTCTGAAATTAAGGGGATATAAATGCATCTCAAAGCGGCAGCTGCTGTGTTTTTGTGATCTGTGGGAAATTAATTTCTCATCAGGTGCCCTGTCTTGAAGAAAGCCAATAATTCTACCAGGCTGCTGGTACCTTTACCTTTTCTTTTCTATTTTTCCTTTCTTGTATCTGGTTTTGATTTCAGTCTTGTGGAAAAAAGCCTTTGGCATAGTGTCTTAAGGCTCCTCACTGGAGGTCACTGGATGCTCAAGGATTCCCAGGTCTTACTCCATTGTCCTTAGCTTTGATTTCTCCTCAACCTATACAACAATATTTTAAATTTTGTGAACAAACCGAGGTGCATGGGAGCAGGAAGAATGAGAGGAGACGTATGCCCTCAGCTTTGGGGAGATTTCTTATATAAAGTTCTGCTTGATCAGCAGCCTTGTATATGGGCTCCTTTGCAGCCCGAGGAAACCATCGGAGGTGCTAGAAGGGGACGCACCAGGGTAGAGGTAAGAGGCAGTAACACTCTATCAGGTATTATAATCCCAGCTCATGCTTCACAGGATAATCTAGAACAATTTAAACCAATTATTTTAACTTCAGTGTCTTTTGGGGTATATCCAAATTTTTCTCTGTTTTTTTTTTCTTTTTTTCTTTCTTTTTTTTTGATCTAGAAAAAGAAATCACTAACATTGGTATGAGGCTTCATGGCTTTTAGAAAGAATGCTTAAAATATACTATTTCATGTAATTTTTTTTCAAAACGCCCCTGTGAAATAGGAAAATGGGGAAGAAGTTTTGTTATTATTATCTGTATATTTTCTTTAGCTAGTTTTTGCTTTTTATGCTTATGTATTATGTGTAACACCAAAAATAAAATGATTTTACACCAGATTTTGACATTCTGATGCACACACAGAAAAACTGAGGCGCCCTGGGAAGTGAGTGTCTTAACTACAGCGCCAGGATAAACGTTAAAGAGCTGAGTTCTCATGCTTCATCTGTCCATAGCCTTCCAGTATTAACCATTTGACTTTGAGATAGATGCAGATTTACATACACTAGCAAGAAGTAATACAGAACAACCCACTGCATCCTCTATTCAGCTTTCTCAGGGATCATACCTTCTGGAACTACAATCAATGTTCCCATTTGGGTATAAGCATCCATTATAGCTGTTAAGATACAGCTGTTGAGATACTCCATCCACAAAAAGATTCCACTCACCTATCCTCTCCATTTCTGTACTTCTTTCTGATTTCAAGAAAATTATCTGGACAGATACTTGGAAAAATTCTCTGAAGAATAATTCCTGGGTTATTACATCGGTTCGTCCTATTTCATGGTTGGGAAGCTTCCCATGGCATGGACATGTCACCATGGTTTAGTTAATCACTCACTTATTGAAGAACATGGGCTGTTTCTGGTTTGGGGAATTTTAAACAGAGCTGGTATAAACATCTTTATAGGGTTTTTTCTTAAAAGTTTTATTTTATTTTAAATTATGTGTTTTGTGTTGTGTTATGTGGTGTGTGTGTGTGTGTGTGTGTGTGTGTGTGTTACATTCACATGAATGCAAGTGCCTATAGAGGCCAGAGAGGGTGCTGGATAACCTGGAGCTAGAACTGCATGAGTTGTCAGCCTCCTAGCACAGGTGTGGGAAACTGATTGAACTTGGTTCCTGTGCAGCAGCCGCAGCAGCAGGTGTTCGCAACTGCTTGGCCATCTCTCTAGCCCATTTACCCAGAGTTTCATGTGGACATATATTTTCATTTCCCTGGGATTAGTGGGTGGAACTACACTTTCTGAGTTATAAATAGCTTCATGTTCTCCTCCCCCCTTTTAGGAAATGCCAAGCCATTTTCTAGAGTGGTTACAGTATCTTACATTTTCACCAGCAGTGCATGGCATGAGTGATCTGCTTCTCCACTTGCTCTCCAGGCTTTGTTGTGGCCACTATTTTTAATGTTAGCTGTGCCGGTGTGAGCCATTAGTCTCGTGTTGTTTTAATATGCATTTCTCTCATAACTGATGATATTGGACATTTTTATGATCTTACTTGAGTTTTTTCTTCTTTAATGAATTATCTCTTTATGTATTTGCCTGTCAATTTGATCCCCCTTTTTCACTTTAGTGTCGAACTGAAGGCCTTTTATATTCTCTAGATAGAATATGTTCTTCATATAGGCCATGTCGTCCACATAGCATTTCTCAATTTGCAGAGAATAAATTGTTAATTTTGATAAAGTCCAATCTGTGAATTTTTCCTTTGGTGTATTGTGTTTCAGTGGAAAGTCTATTAACTCCTTTTCTAACCCTAAATCCTGATGCTTTAGAACATTTAAAATAATCTAATTTATTGTTTTGTATTTTATGTTTAGGTCTATGACCTGTTTTGACATGGATTTTCATGAGCTGTATGAAACTTGAATCGAAATTCTTTTGTTGTTTTTGTTTATGCCAATAGGTATATGGTTGACCCAGCAACATTTGCTGTACAGTCTGTCTTTCCTTCGTTGAATTATTTTTACACCTTTGTCAAAAATAAATTGGACATATTTTGGTAGGCATATGTTTAGTTCTCCTGTTACATCTTGTGCTGTGATGAAACACCATGATCAAAAGCAACCTGGGAGGGGGAAGGGATTATTTGACTTACATATTACATATCAAGTTACAGTCCCTTAAAGGAAGCGAAGGCAGAAACTCCAATGGAGCAGGAACCTGATGCAGAGGCCATATAGGATTGCTGCTTACTGGTTTGCTCATCATGACTTGCTCAACCTACTTTCCTAAAGTATACAGGACCACCAGCCCAGGTGCAGCATTCCACACAATGGTCTGGGCCCTCTCCCATCAATTACTAATTGAGAAAATGCCCTATAGACCTGCCTAAAGCCTGATCTTATAGAGGCCTTCGCTCAGCTGAGGTACCTTCCTCTCAAATGACTGTAGTCTGAGAGAAGTTAACGTAAAAGTAGCCAGCACACTATGGAAGAAGTAGCCTCAACTGAGAAACTACCTTCATCCGATTGGCCTGTGGGCATGTCTATAAAGAATTTTATTGGTTAATAACTAATGTGGGAAGGGCCAGGCCTCTGAGGACAGAGCCACCCATGAGCACATGGTCCTAGTTGTATAAACAAGCAGGCTGAGTAAGCCATGCGGAGCAAGCCAGTGATCAGAGCTTATCTCTGCCTTAGGTCTCACCTCTAGGTTCCTGCTTGAGTTCCTGCCTTGGATTCCCTTGATGGCTAATGACAACCTGTAAGTCAAATAAGACCATTCCCTCCCCCAAGTTGTTTTGGTTATAATGTTTATTACAGCAGCAGAGAAGCAATTTAAGACACATTTCATTGACCTGTTTCTATTCCTGTTCAAATATCACACAGCCTTGATTACTGTAAATATTTATTAAATCTTAGAAATAAATAAGATTCATATGCAAAATTGTTGATCTATTCTAGTTCCTTTAACTTTCCATATAAGTTTGGTAGTAGACTTGTTCATAACTAAAGAGTATGTTGCTTAGCTTGCAATAGATTTTCTATCAAGATTGTGTATCAACGTAAGAACAACTGGCATCGTCTCTATATCTCACCAATCTTTTAATTCTTGAACACAGGCTGTATCTCCACTATGTTTTGCAGAAAGCTAGTGCAAATTTTGTTGTTCCGAGCCACTGTAAATAAGATTCACAGTTTTGATGTAAAAACAGTCAATAGGAATCTAACTGAATTTTGGATGTTTCTGTATCTTCTAACCTTGATAAACTCACTCACTGGTTCTAGGAGTTAAATATTTTTTTCCAAATATTTCATTGATATTTTTTTTTGCAGAAAAAAATATCTAAAAACACAGTTCTGCTTTTTTTTCCTTTCTAATCAGTTTCCTTAAATCAAAGTTCAGTTTGTTAAAGTGAGACCATCCCTAGATGGTGTGTCCTATTTCTTGTATCACAACATAAGATGGGGGTGTCTAAGGTCTCATGTTGGTGATGCTGAGTGCCCGGTGAGATCATGGGATTGGGTGGATTGATATATTTTAATCTTTCATGTAATAGATTATGAAATGATTGACAATTCATTACAGAAATTGTAAAATTAGAATTATTTTAATTCCATTATAATGCCCTTGCATCTATTAACTGGAGTGTGGCCAAGAAGCACCAGCTCTTCCTAGTCATTAATTTTCCTAAATATAGTGCCTATGGCAAGGGCAGAGCATTTTTTCAATCCTTCTTCATTATCTTTATCATGACCAATGGTTTTTAGTATCAGTTTGAGATCATGTGTTTTTGTGTTTGTTGTGTTGCAACTGAGTGTAGTTATTATTTCTTTTAATGATCACTTTGTTTCAATGCCAGTCACTGGAGTCATTTGAATTGGTCTTACTGTTCTTTGAAATAACTCATTTGACATTTTAAAATTTTCACTGTGATTATACATACCACAAAATTAAGCAGTTTAACAAGTTTAAGTGTACAACTAATTGCACATTCATTCCAATGTCACTGAGTTACATATACACTTTTGTATAGCTATGGCTACAATCTGTTTTTAAGTTAGGTCACATTATCTTTGTGTTGTTCAGTTGCAGGGGTTCATCATTTATTCCGGATAGTGATTTAACAGTATTTCCTTCCATCCTCTGAAAGGTGACTTTTCAAAACTTTCTTTATAGTGTTCTTTGATATATATGTTTTAATTTTTGATGAAGGCCAACTTTCATATTTTTCCCTTTGTTCCTTATGTGTTCAGTGTCAGACCTAGGACTTGTTATGAAATTCAAGTTCATGAATACTTACCCTGTTTTTCTCTAAGAATATTATCATTTTAGCACATACATGTATTTTTTTATCATTTTGTGTCAGTTTTTATATATGGTGTAAGATTGGGTGTCAAGACTCGTTCTTTGGCATGTAGAAATCAAGTTGTCACACGGCCATATTTGGATGATTTGGCACTATTGCCAAAAGATTATTTTGAGCAGATGTATATAGATTTATTTCTGGAATTTTGCTTCTGTGCCACTGCTTTGTATGTCCCTTCTTAGCAAGGCACTACCCTATGTTGATTATCTTAGCTTTGTAGCAAATTTTTGCAATGTGAGCACCTTATTCCTTTTGAGGATTGTTTTGCTATTAGGCTTCCTATAATTTCTTTTGAGTTTAAAGATAAAATCTTCCATTTCTGTGAAATTTTATTGGAATTTTGATAGGGCTTGGGATGAATGGTGTTAAATCCTCCCCAAAACGTGAATGTGTAAGTATCTTTCTAGTTATTTAGGTTTTTCTCTTTAAAATTTCACCCATGTTTCATAATTTTCAGTGTAGAAATCTTCTCCGCCTTGGATAAATTCCTCCTGAGGCCTTTTGTTCTTTTGGATGATGCGATTCCTTTAAAGACTGTTTATCGCTAGTGTGGAGAAGCACATTGAGCTTACTGTGATCTTGAAATAAATGAGAATAGAGAGTATGTTTCTCACAGTATTTAGTAAGAACAACTAAATAAATGAGAATCGAGAGTATGTTTCTTGTCGTATTTAGTAATAGCAACTTTACTCGTATATTCTCTGGCATTTGGATATTCTCTAAATGTTCATGAATTAATTCTAATTTAGTCATAGGCTTTTTGGACTTGTATTCTGCAATTCTGTTGATTTTATTAATTGGCTGTAGTAGCTTTTATATTCATAGATATTCTTTCTATGTAGGTTCAGATATCATCTATAAGAAATATTGTTTCATTTCTTTCCTATTTAAATGCCGTTTATTTTGTTTTTCTTACCAAATTGCTCTGGCAAGAACAGAATTCCAACCTCAGCATTGCAAAACTACTTTGTCAGGAAATTCTGATGTCTATGTTATTATAATCGTGGTATCTTAACATTGTTTTCATTCAATTGATATATTTCTGCTTCTTGATGTAAGTTACATCTGGATCTTTGGGGTACTATAATATTGTTTTACATGACACTAGATGGTATTCAAATCATGGTTTTAATTAGTTTTCTCTGTCATCCTTTAGAAAGAGGAAAGGGATTCCCTGGGTCATCAGTGCATGTGGGAGGCATAGTTTAATGCTAGTTGAGACCCACTGAGAAGACTCCACTAGTTCTGGGAAGGATGGGTGTTCTGCTCTACTTGGATACTTACCACGTGGAAAAACAGAAGTATCTCATCACACATTGGATGGGCCTATGCTACATCATGCTGAAATGATCTCTATATTCCTGGGTAGTATGAAATTTCTGAGTCTCCACTAGGCTCCTCTGGCAATCTTCCAGTAGTGGATGGGATTAGTTCTGGGTTCTGTTGGATCAGAGGTGGAGATCCAATTTCATATCAGTAGCTACTATGACATGGTTGTCAAGTGTGAAAACTTATTACCAACTGAGAGTCATGGGAGAACTTGTCCCTTTCTCAGCTGCCCTGGAAAGTGCATTGGACAAGAAGGTTAGGTTTCCTTGCTACTGACTTTTCTGGAATTTTTGACTTAGCCTCTTTAGCATAGGTAGAAGTGAGGCCACAGTTTTAACTGCTGTGATTGTCTGGTAAAGCATGTTTATTGTATAAGCCTTGGCAGGTGTCCCTTTTCTTGGCCCTTCACAGAGATATGGGGTGGTGGTGGTGGTGATGATGATGGTGGTGGTGGTGTATGTGTGTTTTTCTGGGTATTGAACAAGGCTTATGTATATGAGACAAGAGCTGATTTGTATGCTTTTATGGGATTTCTGTATTACATTCTTCTTCAGGAAAACCCAGAGAACTCACCAGTTTATGATTACTAGTCCCTCGACGCTCTAGTCTGCTTTCTTCTTTATACCTTTTAGAATTTTCTTGTGTTTACTTTTTATGCATCTTCTAGAACTTTCATTTTGTGTTTAGTGAGAGAAATGAGTTAAACTACATGTAATTGTAAGAAAAAACAAAATATTCTGTGTACTCTAAAGCCTGACTTTCATTTGCTTCCTTTTCAGGCCAGTAGCTCCTTATTAAATACCTGGATCAGTGTTTTTAAAAGTGTAGGCTGTGGTCCATTAGTGAGTCATAAAATCAATTTGATAGGTCATGGCCAATATTTAAAAATAAAATAGAACAGAATAAAATGGAAAATAAAAGTAAATATATTGTATATAGTGAAGATAATGACTGTTAGAATATATTTTATGTTTATAAGAGAAAGAGAGAGAGAGAGAAAGCAAGGCAGAGGCAGATATCTATGACTACTAGGCTACAAGATAAAAATTTATTGCTTTTTAAAACGTTTTTTTTTGGTTTCTTTCTTTTTTTATTTTTTTTAAACATTTTTATAAAAATCCTTTTAAATTTTACATACTAGCCCCCATTCCCCCCCCCTCCATTTGTCTCGCTACTCATGTCCTCCCATCCCACCCTTATCCACTCCTGAGAGGCAGTAAGGCCTCCCTTGGGCAGTCAATAAAGTCTGGAATACCAAGTTGAGGCAGCACTAAGCCCCTCCCTGCCGTATCTGACTGAGCAATGTATCCCACCATAAGGAATGGGCTTCAAAAAGCCAGTTCATGCACCCAGGATATAAGTCCTGATCCTACTGCCATGGAGCCCTAGCAGATCAAGCCACATAGCTGTCACCTATATTCAGAGGGCTTAGTTCAGTCCCGTGCAGGATCCCCAGCTGCTAGTCCAGAGTCTGTGAACTCCCACTAGCTTAAGTCAGCTGTCTCTGTGTTTTATCTCACCATAATCTTGAGCCCCTTAACCCATATGATCCATCTTTTCTCTCTTCAGTTATGTTCCAGGAGCTCAAGCCGTGGATCATTTGGCTGTGGATCACTGCATCCACTTTTATCAGTTACTGGATGTAGGTTCTATGATGACAATTAGGGTCATCACTAATCTGATTATAGGAGAAGGTCAGTTCAGGTACCCTCTCCACTATTGCTAGGAAGCCTAGCTGGGGTCATCCTTGTGGATTCCTGGCAATTTCCCTAGCACCTGTTTTTTCCATAACCCCATAATGACTCCCTCTATCAAGAGATCTCTTTTATTTCTCTTCCTCTCCATCCCTCCCCCAACTTGGCCATCTCCAGCCCTCATGTTCCCATCCCCCATCCCTCCCCTCCTACTGCCTTTCCCAGTTTATGTAGGAGCTCTTAACTATTACCCTATCCTGGGGCCCTTCATGTGTATTCCTCTTAGTGGTCTCCTTTTTTAACCCAGTTTCTCTGGGGTCATGGCTTGTAGCCTGGTTATCCTTTGCTTTATGTCTAATATCCCCCTATGAGTGAGTACATACCATATCTGTCTTTCTTGGTCTGGGTTACCTTATTCAGGATGGTTTTTTTTTCTAGTTACATCCATTTGCTTGCAAATGTCAAGATGTCATTGTTTGTTTTACCGCCGAGTAATGCTGCATTGTGTAAATATATCAAATTTTATTTATCCATTCTTTGATTGAGGGCCATCTAAGTTGTTTCCAGGTTCTGTCTACTTTACAAACAATGCTGCTATGAATGTAGTTGAGCAAATGTCTTTGTGGTATGATTGTGAGTCCTTTGGTAGATGCCCAAGGGTGGTATTTCTGGGTCTTGAAGTAAAATATATTTCTTAAATGTAGGTTATAGTTTCTACATTATAGTGCCGAAGCCTATTACCTGGATGGCAAGGAATGGTGAAAGAGCTAATCAGTGAGGCTCATTGCTGTCCTGGTTCCTACACCACAGGCACTGACTGGTTGGGGAGAGGGCTATACAGACTAGACTGGAGATTTCTACACTAGTGTTTTCTGCCACAAAAAAAAAAAAAAAACTAATTAGGCACAAATGAGCTCAAAACCATTCTGAAATTTAACCCAAAGACTTGACCCTAAGGGAGCCTTTCTAGTTTGAAGATGGCACTTCAGGGTCTCTTAGAGGGAACATGTGGAAGAGATTCCCCTGTACTACAGACATAGATTTACTCCAAGTGAAGTCTCCCAGAAAGAGTAAATCCAAGAGGGACATACTTAATTTGGCCACTAATCTTTATGTCTGAATCAGAATCAAGGTAGGGAGAGAAAGAACGGAAGAAAGGATAGAAATTGTATTTAGCAAGAGAACCTATAGACTTCATTCTTGTTGGGGAGGAGGAAAATTTAAAAATATCCAAACAAAACAATGATAAATTGAACATTATATGCCAACTTGTTAAAAAAAAAAGACTGGAGGCAGGGATATGAGCAACTATATTAACAAGACCTGGCAAAGTAGCTGGATTTCTCTGTATCTCATAGGAGACTCAATGTAATTAGCTGATAAGATCTAACATTAGATGTTTCATTTTTATTAAACATATGTGTTGTCTCCATTTGGCTTAAGTCAATGCTAGGCACTTTTACCTGGGTACTATGTCAATTCATTGGAATCATTCTCAAAGTATCACTAACTCCATTTCACAGGTAAGAATGATTGTGTTCAGAGAGATTAAGACTCACAGTTTTCAAGTGTCACAGCCAGGATTTACAGTGAGGTAAATCAAAGCCAGGTCAAGCATGTCTCCCACTCTACTGTAACTACCCCTGTGAAATAAGATCAGGAGAGAATAGAAAAGGATTCCATGAAAATGCAGAGGCTCAACTACATTTTTAAAGGTCTGCAGACCCATGGTTGATATGTAGTCCTGGGGATAGGTTTTATGATATAGGGTTCTTTTTTGCAGTCTTGCTATTTTAAAAATAGTATCCTCTTCTCTAAAACAAATTTTATTGGTTAAAAAGAGATCACTGTGAAATCTCCCAAAGCATAAAACAAAAGGTGAAGGAGGGCAGGAGGCATAAGCTGCTTCATCTCACACGGAATAGTGCACTTTCAGAAACAGCAGTAAATTCAATAAAGGGACACACGTTTGAAACTGTTTAAGCCTTTAACAAATATTTGGGACAGTGGTGCTATTATGGAAACATATTGCCAGTGATAAAAGAACCAGTAGAGATAAATTCTGACTAATAAATCCTGTCATCTTATCAATGGAGTAGAAAGTACTCCAGGAACAGGTTCATGATGTAGGAGGCATTTCAGCACCGTCTCTTCAACATCTGGGCTGGGCGGCATAGCCTAAATGCAAACATCAGCCCTCCAGTGCCATTTTGTGCTGTTCCTCAAATGTTGAGCTATCAAATAAAATCCTAAAGACACCTCACAAAGCCCTCCATCAGAATCAAAAATAGCAAAGTGATTACAGGGCAGATTAATAGGGGCACAGCTAAGGTGGAAAGTGCAGACTGAGCAATGCAGGTAGAAAACTTAATAATTGACTGGGCTCTGGCTCCAAGTGGCGGTAAAGGATTCTTTGGAGACAGTATTTTATAACGCAACACAATTGCCTGAATCAGCTAGGCTGGTGGTTTTGCTCGCTGAGTTGCAGGGGCGGGGGTGGGGTTCTGGAGGGATTCGGACTTGTAAATAAGCTACATTATTCACTATTTAGAAGTTTAATTAAAAAGGAAATAAAATCATATACTGTAACCTTACTGGAAAAGATGTTTAGAAATCATTCTAATGCCACCTGGATCATTATAGCAAAGAAGAAATCAGAGTCTAATTGCCTTTAGGGTGTTTACATATGTTATCACAGAAGCTCAGAGAACAAATCAAGTCGGACTTAGGCATTTTTTATTTAACCCGCTGTCAGCTTTCTCTTTCTAGTTTCTCAGATGCAAATACAATATCATTACAGAGGTAACTCAATTTACACGGATGTATTCCTGAAAACCAGATGTGCTGTGTGCAAACCAAATTGTTGTGGATCAAATTATGTTTCATCTCCTAAGGGAACTTGTTATTTAAGCATCTGCAATGCTTGCGATGACTTCAAAGATTGGCATTTATGTGCCAACTGGTTACCTCCCATAAGTTGGTGTGTCTGTGTTTTGTCAGGGTCATGTTTGGGCTGTGCTGTGGGGAAAAATAAGTGTCAGTGACTTAATATAGGGAAGACTTTTTTCTTGTTTTCCTCAGCGTCTGACCCAGGTCAGATGGTTCTCCTGTAGCCTTGTCTATCAGGGATCCAGAGACTCGCGTTACCGCGTAACCCCTCACAGCTGCGCAGATGGAGGCAGAAGTGGTAGTGAATGCCTAGAAAATTGCAAATGGTTTGGTGAATACAGTCTGCCTTTCTGGTATCCATTATCGTGTTGCTGCCTTTGTGGGTTTTGGAAGCGTCATTGAGACTCTATGGAAGAACTAATTGAATTTCTGATCTCTTGCTATATTACACATTCAATGATGCCTTTGCACACAAATATAATTCATTGTTGAAATAATGATAAAGCTAATCTGGCCATTAGATTTAGAAGCCAAAAGAAAAAAAAATCTATCAGCTAGGACTGTAGACCCTTAAAGGAGTCCTGCTCCAACACAATGGTCTCTGCACCATGCCCTTGGTCCTGCAATCCTTGATGTTTAGTTTCCTTCATTTTGTCTCCATGGTATCTGCAATGGTTAACTTTGGGTGCCATCTAGACTGGGCTAAAGGACACCTCCAGTGTAGGCAGACACTATCCAGCTGGTGAACCACCTGGGTAAAACAGAGGGCCAGAGGACATCTGCATTTACTCTATCTTCTGCAGCTGGGCCTTCCTTTGTGTTTCATCCTCAGATGCCAGAGCTCTATTCTCCCTGGACGTTCACCAGCAAGTCCCTGAGTCTGCTGTTTTTGGCTTACAGATGAGCTAAGCCTACCTGACTCCCAGCTTTCAGATGATATCTTGTAAGATTCCTCAGCTCCTATAATGTCAACTTCCATAATAAATTCATTCATATATGTCTCCACACAGTTATGCACCCCTTGTAAATGGGAAGTTATCTGAGAGAAGTGTCATTGAACAATTGTGTTATGAAACACCCTAAGAGTCCATGAACACAAGCTAAGGCATCCACACCATCACAAGTTGATATAATTGAAAGGAACCACCATTGCATATGCAGTCTTCTGTCCACAGAAACATCGCTCTATGGTGCACATCCTGTTGGCTCTGTTTACGGGAGATCTCTGCTGAATGGGCGCTCAGGTGATTTCTCTAACTTGGTCATCTTATATACTTGCATTTGATATGCATATTACTGACATGTTAGCCCTTAGCCTGGCTCTGATAACTGCTATCTTCATCTTTGATTCAGTAAATGAGTTATATGACCCTCCTTCCACCTGCCCCTTCTCTAATATTCTGCTCTTATCATGGACCCTGAGTGGAGTGTGCTATAGCATATTTTCTAAAGTTTGCTCAAGAACATCATTCCGGAATTTCTCCTCTACCTTCTCCATCATTGGTATTCCCTGCCTAATGAATATTTCTGTGTACAAAAGCCCATTGTTTCATATTATAGAAAGAAAACCTATTTACCCAGGTCTTACAAGAGTTACCACTTACTATTGCTACAAAACAGCTTGCTTCATTTATCTATTCCAATATATACCTGCAACTACCCCAGTGAGATTTTTATCCACAATATTTAGACCAACTGTTTTCATCAACGACATCCTTGATTTCTGCCTTAATACTAGTTATTCTTGTTTTTTGTTTGTTTTGAATTGAATAGAGTCCTGGAATCTAATTTTTGAAAAGTTTATTTATATTTAGTATTTTAAAAAAATATTGCATGACTTATCTGTTGGGCTTTCAAATTTTCTTTTGCTTTTAAGCAATTTCAAAATTGGCTTGTTTGTTCCATATTCAGATTGCTACCAGTCTATAAAATCTTGCTTATTTCAAACTTCCTAAGATAAATTACATGTTCATTTATTCCTTATTTCTACAATATTTTCTTCTATAAGTAGAATTTAGAATTTACTTTTTGAAATGATTTTATTTTTATGTTTATGGGTGCTTTGCCTACATGTATGTATGTGTATCACATATATGTGCCTGGTCCCCGTGAAGGCCAGAAGAGGGCATTGGATCCTCTGAAATTGTAGTTTCAAGTGGTTGTAAGCTTCTACGTGGGTGGTGGAAAAGGGTCCTTGGCAAAAGCAGCAAGTGCTTTTAACCACTGAGCCTCCTCTCCAACATTAGAATTTACTTTTCCCTAGATATTACTGTTATGATATTTACATATATTTAAACTAAATACTGTCATCCTATCTCCTGAAGAATGACCCTTCAATAAAAATGGAGTACAGTTATTTGGAAGAATCTAGTGTCCTGTTTGAAGCCCAGGAAACTTGCTTATAAAAAAGTTCCATATTCCTGGGAGTCGGGTAATGGAAAGATGATGTGGTAGACATTCAAATCTCTATTGATCTTTAATCCTGAATGCTAGGTTAATACTAGGAGGAAAAAGTTCTACCTAGAAAAGTCTAATTTTCTGAATTTGAGAACTCAAGGAGGCCTAAACTGGCAGCTAATACAGGGCTGAGTATGAAACACTGTCCTGAGAGTTTCATTTTTTTCAATCGAATTCTTACAACATCATATGATATAAGGAGTCTACAGGTATTCTAGCCTGAAGAGAAGGACACAGCACCAAAATTCCTCTAACATAAAACATACACAAAGTGGTAGGACTGGGATTTGAACTGATGTTGTCAACCACCACGCTATACTCCATGTCAACAATACATACGGCATTTAAATTTTTTTTCAAGTAAAATTTTAGGACTCATAAGAAACCAAGAGGTCAGGTTGTCCAGTGACTGTAATGCGTGTCAAGGATTCTTAGGTATTCTGGGGGAAATATTGTACAGGCTTCCAATAACAAAATGATAGGGCATAGGCGGGCAGGGAATAAATGGATCAGGACACAGCACACTTCTACCCATTCCATTGTCCTTGGGGGTTCACACATTGTTTCGTTTAAGAAAGAGTTCACACAACATCCCTTTTTTGTAAAAATGATTGTTTTTAAAGTCTAAGTCCTTATGTTGCTAAGTGTGAATTTCAAAGTATAAAACCACCACTTGGCAGCATTAAGAAGGCCATCGATCTCACTAACTGGGGATGACTGTCTGCTGTGTACCATGCTTTTAAAGTCTCAATCTGAATTGAGTGGCCCCAATGAACAGCTGCATTGTTCTGGGATCTAATCTGTTTGCATGGATTAATTGAAGATGTATGTATGGTTTGGAAAGAAGATTTAAGGCAGAAAATACAGTTTTCTTCAAATATTAGGGACTATTATAACTAAGAAGAGAATACTCCAGATTCAAAAGTGATTTGGTTTTAAGAAAGGTGGTCCAATGACAGGGTTCCAAAGGTGAGGGAGTAAGGCCATTCCTCAGATGGATTCAAGCGAGGTGGTGAGACTGTGGCGGTGCTGCCCCGAGTGGCTTCTCTGATGGTTGGAAGGTTTGACTTCCTGGCTTCAGAGACCCCTTTAAACTCTAATGAGATATCTAAGAGGCCCTTAGTGCAAAGGGTTAGCCATTAAATCTTTATACTCCATTTGTGTTACAAATACTATTTTAGATTATATTCTTTATCCAAGGTCATTTACCATCACCCTTGATATAAATCAATAGATGATATGATTCTAGCCATTCCCAGTTGATCTAACAATATATCAGCTCTAAACATAGAATTCACATTAGATTTGGTTCACAGATCAGAGAGTTTTAGGACTAAGAGCTCTGAGGTCCATAGAGACAGTCTACTCCAATGGTTTATTGTACAAACGACAGAATTCAGGCTAAGGAGCACTATGTCTGCCCTATCTTACCTCTGCCATTCCCCTCAGCCTGTTCATTCCTGAGCCAGTCTGAACAGAGCCAGCCCTCTTAGTAATAGCCTTCGACTTGTTTCTGGCGAGGCTTAGAATTTTGCTGAGCAATGTTAAATACAAGTTATTAAATAGCAACTGTGTACCAATCATTGTTATGAGTGTTTTGCCGACAGTACAAAAATTGTGTAGACGAAATTATTTTCCTTATGTACAAGACAGGGAGATGAGGCTCAGAGAGGTGATGTGTGTTATCCAGCAAGGTAACGTGGCAGCCTTCAAATTCTAATCTGTAAATGTCTGACCACAAAATCTATGCTATGCATTGCCCCTCAGGCCCAGCCTTTACCTGTGAGCCTCATTGGAGGACATTGTTCCCTCATCAGACTGATCCTCTTAATGTGAATGTCCTGGGTCAGACCCCATCTCACTGCGCACAGTGGATGTGGAACACCTGGTCTGCTACTCAGGGCCAATCTTGGCCGCTAGTCATTGACTTCATCTTTGTGGTGGTGAATTCCAGTTGGGGTGTGTGTGTGTGTGTGTGTACATTTAAATTCAAGCTTTACAGACAAACAAAATGAACTCCCAGAAAACAACCTCTGTGTCTTCTAGCTTATGATTACTATGGAAGCACCTGAAGATAACGTGAGATTGATAATTCGTTTTGAAGCTAGCAATATTTCCTTCTTAAAGAATATCAGTTTATAGATTCAAACACTTTTCATTCCTTTGAATTTTTTGACAATTTCATCAATGCATATAATGTGTTTTGATCACACACACTCCTAATATCCCTCTCCTCCAAGCTTTCTCTTCCCAGAGAGCTTATTGTCGTTCATGTCTTCTTGTGTTTTGTGACCCACTGAGTTAATTAGAGCTGTTTTCATATGCATGGGTTGAAGATTATTTACTGGAGCGTGGGCAACTAGCCAGTGACTACATCACTGAAGAAAAGGACTCTTCCTTCCTCAGTAGCCATTAAGTGCCAAGGGGTTTTCAGGGATGGTTGAAGGGCTGGTCGCACACAGTCTTGTTCAGGTAACCCCAGGTACTGCTATTTCATGAGAATAATGGAATGGCAATTTCACATCCAGGAAGACAGCAAGTTGCAGCATGCGTCCCCTTCCTCTGGTTCTTATATACTTTTGTGCCACCCTCCTCTGTGATGTTCCCTGAGCCCCGGCTAGTGTCAGATAGATGTCTCATTTAGGACTGTGCACTTGACAGTCATTGATTTCCAGCCCTTTGTCCAGTTTTGAATCTCTGTTGTAACTGCTGTCCCCTGTAAAAACTTTCTCTGACCAAAGCTGAAAGGAGAACAAACTTGTGGATAGGAATATACACATTTAGAAGTTAGTATTACAGCAGGCCTATTTTTCAAAACAGTAATGCTATCCACTGTAAACCAACCCTTCTCCAACTCAGACTGATCACAGTGCTAAAGAAGACAGTGGACAACAACGTCCTCCCTAGGGTGTATGATCTTGTTTCATGGGATCTTGACCAGGCTTACAGGGCTAGGCAGGAATTCTTTCCTACAGAGTGAAAAGCTCTCAAATCTAATCTGAAAGTGGTTGGTGGCCTCTGCAATGGTTATGTCACTGTTTCACCAATGAACATGTATTGCCTGTTAGGTCTGTATTGTAACACGCAGGGTCCACAGCTATGCAATGTAAGACTATTGACTTTTCCCCAGAACTATGCCTACGAAAGGGAGCCATAGAGAGGGAGCTTCCAGCTCAGTTACAGCTTGATTTCTCTATACCCTACAACCGAAGTGTGCGGCAGCTTAAGCCATAAGGTCTTTCCAGTCCTGAAATAGTTTTAGCAGTGTTTGCTCTGGGTCATTTGATGTCTCTTCCTCCTCCTCGTTCTTTTTGAAGTTTTTAAAGACAGGATCCCCCATGGCCTGAAACACCCTATGTAGCACAGGACAGCCTTGACCTCATGCCAATCTTTGTGCCCCAGCCTCCGGAGTGCTGGGGTTACAGCTGTGAGCCACCATGCTTGTCTTGTGTTCTATTCTTTATGAACACTGAATTATTATAGCCTTGATCTTTGTCTTCCATATGTATCAGCTCCTCATGAATAATTTTAATAAAAGATCTCTTATTTTGACTCATTTTTTTCTCTTGTTTGCATTTAGGCATACAAGGTGAATTATATATTATTTTATATACACAAAATAAAATGTAATTTAAATGTAGGAAACAAAATTATAGATTTCAATAAACCAACAGCTAAGAAAAAGAATATTTTCAATAACATGTATTTTCTCCCAGTCTTACTTTCTTCCTGTCAGCTAGAGGAAACCACAATGCTGAATTCATTTTTATAAATTTCGTGTCTGATGATACAGATTTAGTATACTATATGTGTATGTATGCCTGTAAAATATAATATACACAGTACATATATACATAGAAAATATGCCTTGTTTTACTTCTTACATAATTTACTAGAATTATAATTTAACAGTAATCTTCTGTTATTTACTTTTTTATCACTTCCCCTTTTTTTCTATAGCCCATTCTAGAACAGGCATAATTTATTTCTATTTAAAATTACTCCTCTGTATTATACCATCATAGCTTGTGTTGTTTCCAGTGATGAAACATGTTTTATTGAATAATGAGTTGTATAACTTTGGGTTCTACATGAGTAGAATTATTTGGTAACAGATTATTACCCAGTCTATTTTGGTGAATGTTGCTTGTCCACTTGGGAAGAATGTGTGTTCTGTTGTCTGGGACTGGACTACTCTATCAATATCAATATCAATTAACTCCAGTTGTTTGATGGTGTTGTGCAAAATACTCGGCAACTTTTCTTTACTTGTTCTACAGCTTGCTGGGGAAAGAATGTTGACAATTTCTAGTTTTAATTATGGATTTGGCAGTCCATGAAGAAGTGTCCTTAATTCATGATCATCTTGAAGTTGTCAATGTAGCTATTTTAGATGATTTATTCTAAGTGATGCATTTCTCTTTATTGTTACACGTTTAAACCAGATAACTCAATTTCTTGATTATATTTGGCATGATATACTATCAGAATACCTATGTTGTTTAAAGTTTCCAATAGTAGCATATGGTTAGGTGATATTTTTCTGTACATACTACCTAAATCTCTGTCACTTAACAGTTACATTAAAACCATTGACATTTAAGTAATTGTTTGTTAGGGTTATGTCTGCTGTTTGTATTCTTCCCCCACCGTGTGTGTGTGTGTGTGTGTGTGTGTGTGTGTGATGTTTCCTAATGTAGGACCATTTACTTTTGTACTCCTAACAGCAGACAAAGCTCATGGTTAATAATTTTCTTAATTTAGCAAATTTTGTACTCCTGCTTCTTGTTATAGTAATATTCTGTAGATATTGGTTAGGTAAAGATCTCTGATACTATAGTTCAATCTTTTTGTTTTAAATCTTCTTACCTTCTTGGGCTTTTAAAATATTTTTTTCCTATTTCCATCTGATTTTTGGAGTTACACAAGAGTCCTTGAAGAACTGCTGTTTTTCCTTTTTGTTTGTTTGTTTGTTTTGTTGCTTTGTTTTGACTGCCCTTATCTCTGTATAAAATGAACGAGAGCAGCTATTTCCATGCTGATGAGATTCCTTACCTGGGGCTATGGTAAAATTTTCCTTTATGGGTTTCTCTTTGTCTTTCACTTTAGGTTTATAATTCTCTATAGAAGCATCGCACAGTTTGAGATTTATTCCAAGATACTTTATTTTGATTGCACTTACTAAATACATTTCAAAATGAATTCCTTCTCATTGCTGCTTAGCAATATGATATATGTATACATATTTTAGTCTAGATACTGGGTTATTCTTAACTCTGGTAACTTACAAATTCATTTGGGTGTTTTTTTTTTGTATATAATCATATCATTATTGCCTAAGACAGATTTTGTTTTTTCATTCAGATATTCAGATAGCTTATTTGATTTAGTCCTACCATCCTGGTGAGGGTCTCACCCTATGTGCTGGACACAGGCCCTATGGCTCTTGTTTTTGTTTATTTGTTTGTTTGTTTTGTTTTGTTTTTTGTTATTTTGTTTTTATTTTCAGAGTAATCTGTCCTGTGTCTTATTTTATAGCAATTAATCCCAACATTTCTGCACTGGCTGCTTCCAGGGTTCTGGTAAGAGACCTGTAGTACTTTTGAATGAGAGGTGTTTCCCTAGGAAACAGTGTTTGGATGTTTGGTGCCAGGTTGACAGTGCTGCTTGGGGAGGATTAGGAGGGGCAGACTTCCTTGTTGCTGGGAGGATGTTACCAGAGGCAGCCTTTGGGACCTTTCTCTCTGTGTTTTAGACTCACTTTGGAGTGTGAGCTCTCAGCTTCCTACTCCTGCCACCATGCCTCCCAGGAAGGACTCTTATTCCCGGAAGCCATGAGCCAAAATAAACTTCTCTCTAAGGCATCTTGGCATTTTATCAGAGTAACAGAAAAAGTAACCAATACAGTACCGTTTAGGTGGTTTTAAAAGTGTGTTTTTACTGTTAAGGATTTTCTTGTGGATGTGTATTGATCTTTGTCAAAGACTTTTCTGTAGTACACTGATCGTGTATTACAGATCAGCTAATGTATAGTGCCATTAAAATTGAAGAGTCCAAGAATAAGAATATAGAAACATAGATTCCAGAAATAAGACTGTAGAGATAAAGAAATACAAGTTGTAAGCCTAGGAGAATGAGAGCAGGCTATCAGCAGCTTTCTCAGCAGCTTAAAGATTAACTATTAACAATGGGTTACTTTGCTTTACAACCCATAGCTCTGTCTGCAAACTGAGAGACCCTCTGCAGTTAACCCTGTGGCCACTCATGACCAGCAATGGATGTGAGCTGAGCTAACCTTTACACGATGGGTGTATGTGACTTTTCTCAGTTGTGCATTGTCCCATACCCTTCCCTGCTATGTGAAACTGGTGGTATCAGGGGAAGTGCAGAACCTTGGTAAACGCCACCAGGGAGCGTCAGGGAAGAAGGATGACTTCAATACAAACACCAGTGTAACTAAAAGCTCTGTTAATAGGAATTGCAAAGGAAGGCAATTTGTATCTGAGTTTTACCTCGAAATTGTAAAATTCCTTTGCTACTGCCTAATGATTGTTGTGTCTTGCTATAAAAAGGGGGAGTTCAGAAACCGTTTTTTGCCACAACCTTACAAGTCCATCTCCGGCTGTGGTCTCAGGCAGCTGACAAGCATTTTGTACCACATGAAGATTTGATTTGATTTTTTTTTAATTTTTTCCTCGAATGAAGTTTGCTTCTGGTTTAATAGACTTTGGTGGTCTGTCCCCGTCGTTGTGCGACCCCCATGGACCCGACAAAATTATTACTCAATGCTCTATCCATCTTTGTAGTTTTAGAATAAGCCAAATTTAGTCAATATATATTTATCACATCAACTCCAACCCTTATACATGTGACTGTATGTAGGTGTATATATCTAGCATGCACACACACACACATACGCCTGCACACATGTGCACAGATTTCTAACATATGCTATGTGTGCTTTACTATTTTTTAATGTATTCATCAGTGGAATTAAACTCAAGCTTCTTTTCCATATACTGTGGACTTCTACTCTCATAATTACATACACATTAGTCACGCAGTATAAACTGAGAGCCCACTGTGTGCTGGAACTTGTAGACTTAAAAGATACAACTCAAGGAAAAGCAGACAAAAATAAAAAGCAGATAAGTGAATGTGCCCTATATTTTACTTACCTGAATATTTATTAGAATTTACTATAAAAAATTTTACTACTGGCGTTTCCTTGGAATATCATAAAATTATTGGCCCAGTGTCTATTGTGGTAATTTTCTTAGGATTATTTTAGAGCCTGGGTATTTATTTTTAAAACTGGGTTTTGCTGTCTTGCTGAGAACTTAAGTCACTTATTCTCAGCACTTTGACCATTGTGAAGCCCTGTCTAACAGCTGCCCACTGCAGAAAGAAGTTCCCTGCCTAGGACTGACAGCCATACAGTGCTATAGGTAAAAACATAAATATTTAGAAGGAAGTTTGGCAACACGACTGAGTAGCAAAATACTAACAGTGGGTTCCCTAGGGCCTCTCAGCTCTGGGCTTTGGACTGCTTTTTTTTTTTTTCAACAGTACTAGGAATCAGTTGCTGTCTATGGATCAGGTCTCAAATACAAACAGAAAAGGGTTGGTTACTCCTGTAATGGCCATGTCTCTTAATCTTTTATACTTCATAATTTGTGCAGACTTTTTTTCAGTGTCATGAAATAAATTTCTTCATTTCCTCTATGTCTACAAAATATGTTTCTGTGTGAATGTATATAATGTATTTCACCATGGCTTTCTTTGAAGGATATAATATATCCAATTCTTTTGCTACTACCAACAAGGAACTTTGTACATAAATCATTTTGCACATGTGCCGAGGCATATTAGAATAAATCTTGGAAGCAAAATTATTGAATCAGATCAAACAGGGAACACACACACATACTCATTCATTCATTCATTTTGGATAGGCTACATATGTTACAAAATTTCTAAGAAACAAAGGAGTAAATTAGAAATAGAAAAAAATTCTTCCTTAAAGCCCTTTCACCAAGTTCCTCTTCCCAGAGGCAGCCAGCTGTATCTTTCCTAAGATGAGCTATGGGTATATAAATATACATGTATATAAGGATCATTTTTCTTATGTTTCAGATTAAATCCCAGGGCACAGATATTAGAAAGTTTCTCTTACTTTCTTGACCACATAATAATCACGCGGCTCAGTGAAAGCTCTTCCTCTGCGCCTTTTGTGCTCTTTTGTTGCTGTGCTCGGTCCCATACAAACATATTGTACGTTTTGACATTTCATGGGAGCACTCCCCACCAACTCTTACAGTATACTTTGGGGAGAATTGTAGAGATTTTATAATCATAAATTTCCTTTGTCCAAACATTTCAAATGTGATCCAACTTGAATAGTTTGTAGACTGATGTGAAGAATGACTCTACAGCCTCCTTTCTGCATCTTCTCAGGGTACCTTTTATATTTTTTTTACTTTAAGAGTTTTTATTTTTCCTGTCATTTATTTCTCTTGTTTTACACCTTAGTTTGATGAGGTATGCCTGAAAATATCTATACTTTGTCATTTAATTAGGACTTGGATAGTATAAATATCTAATTTAGAAAGCATTTTCCTGAAGAATTTTGCAGGCAACATAGTTATTATTCTTTAGTCTCATGTTTTTATAGATACATCTGAAGCCATTGTAATTCCTGATCATATTTGCACCTGTTTAGGTTTAATTTTGGAAGTTTTAGGAACTATTTTTTCTTCACTGGGTTAAAATTGTTGAGCACTGTGCCTCAGGGTGGCACAGTTTTGTCTGTGTGGGATCCTGCTAATTTGGAAAATCATGTGTTTTGTAACTGGGAATCTTATTTCTCTATTTCTCCCTCCTGTTCCTTTTCCTGCCCTTCCTTCTCCTCCTCTCCCTTCTCTCTCCCCTCCTCCTCTCACTCTTTCTCCTCCTCTCCCACTTCTCTGCTGTCTTTGTTTAGGAAATGCTTTCTCCTTTTTCAGATGCTGGGCATACTGAAATGGCCTTCTGATTTGATTACTCCTTCCCCCCCTTCATAACGAATCTATTACCTTTCAATTTTATTGGAGATGTTCTTTAACTTTATTTCACAGTCTTCCTTCTTGGTTTTAAAATGTCTCTGTCAAGTATCCTCCACACACACACATACCATGTTCCTTTGACTCCAGCATCCTGTGACCATTTAGTTAAAACAGCCATTCCTCACATCTCTCACGAGATTAGTGATAACTCCTCTGAATTTTACAATGTTTTTCTTTCTGAATTGTCATTGCATTATCTAAATTGTGCCTCCTTGCTTGTTCAGTTTGTCTTCCTTCAGCGCTTGTCCTATATATGGGATAATCTGGTGGTTGTTAAGGAATGAGAACTACAGCTGAAAAACAAATTGGCAGCTCTGAGGCTCTGGGTGGGTCGCCACCATCAGAGGACATCCCTCAGGGGGAGCTGGGAAAGGTGGATGTTGAGGCAACTTTTTAGTGTAGAACTACTTATTTCATTCACTTTGTCTCCCTTCATGGCTTCTTTACACCTTACTCTTCTTATTTTATTTTTCTAGCTTCCTTAGTTCTTTGTGTGCCCTACCAGTTTCACCCCCTTCATTGTTTCTATTTAACATTTCGGGTCATACAGTTTTCTTCCAAGCTTCACTTTTGCTACATGCTACAAAGTTTCATGAGAGGTTCTTCAGTCATAAATATTCTGTAACTCCTATTAGGAGTCGTTCCTTCTTTATGGTGCACTATGTTGTGTTTGCCTTGTCTATGTATCTCTCTGTGTGGGGACTGACAGGCTGAGAACAGCTGCTGTAATTCTTTCATTTTATTGTCTGCTGGGATGGTGACCATTTTAGCATAAACAACCATTATCATTAATAAAGTGTTTTTACGGAAAGCCCATTTTGCCTGATATAAACACAGTTTGCTACTTTTATCATGTTTTTTTTTTACTTTTAACTTTATTTTACTATTTCAGACATAGCTCTTAGACACATCACATTCTGATCAATCTGTTCCTTTTATGAATCGATCTTGATCTATTCTAATTATTCAGATAGTCAGAGGTATTTTGTTTCCTTTATCTTGTACTTTTTTCTTTGTTTTACTTGTGCCATGTTTTTTTCCCTATCCCTTTGTACTTTTATTTATTACCTTACATATATCTTTGTCTCTCTATTGGTTTGGAAGATACTTCTTACTTGGTTCCTTTTTTCTTCGAGACTACCCTTAAAAATTTAAATGTGTACTTAATACAGTGTAAAGTTAATTAATATTTTTATAATCTTTCCAAATAATGAGACCATAAAATAGTTTAATTTTAGTTATCTCTATATACCTTGCAGATATTCCCTTGCTTTAGTTTTCTCTTTATTGGCATCATAAATTATATACCTTATTATTGTTTTATAGAATCACTTTTTATTCAGATTTATTCATATGTTCACTTCTATTACACTCAAAGTGTTTCTAGGTTGGAATTTCATTTTGCTGTTTTATTTGTTCTTAAAACACATCCTTTAAAGTTCCTTTAGTATATGATTCCTTAGTTGTTTTATTTATTTATTTTTATTACTTTGTTGAGAATTTGAAACACACATGTTTTGAGTAAATCTATGCCTCTACTCCCCATACTCCAGTTCCTCCCTTTCCATGACCCATTACCATGTCCTTTCAATTTCATGTGGTGATCTTTAAGTCCACTGAGTTGACTTATGCTGCCTCTGTGTGTCTAGTTGTGAGGCTATGTGTAGTCTCTTGGGGGCACAACCCTGAAGAGAATTCTCTCCCTCTCCTAGTATCCACCAGGCGTTAACAGTTCTTCAGCTAGGAGTGGGGTTTCATAACCACTCTCCTACCAATGCTGAGATTTTGTATGGATTCATCTTGCTCAGGTCTTGTATACTACAATCATAGCCACTGGGAGTTCATGTGTATGACTGACCTGTCATGTGCAGGACACACTGCTTTGCTTTCTCCAGCTCTCACAATCTGCCTGCACCCTCTTCTGTGGTGATCTCTGAGCCTTGGGTAGAAGGGTTGTGCTGTTGATGTTCTGGTTAGAACTGAACAACCTTAGTCTCTTAGTCTCTGAATTCTGACCAGTTATGTGTCTCTGTGATAATTGTTATATACTACAAAAAGAGGCACATCTAATGAGGATTTAGAGATTCAGTAGTCTATGGGTATAAAGATAAATACTTAGGCAGTTAAATACTATGTCTATCTAGCAGAATAATATTAGTGGTCCTTCCCTAGGGCATATGACCTACCCAGCCATGGGATTTAAATCCAATTAAAGGTGCCAGATATGAGTTCTAGCTTGTTGAGGAGTTCTTAAATCTAGTCAGAGAGTAATTGGTTACACTCATTACATTCATGCCGCTATTGCATCAGTGGGCATATCTTATCAAGTTACTGTCTATTACAGCTGGCATGTTCACAGCCAGGCAGGACTGTTGAATGCTTTACTCCACCAGTAACATACACAGCACATTCCAGTGCTATAAGAACTGCTCAATGGGAATTAGGCTTTCATGTTGGTGCCAACTTGATTTCTCCATGTTCTATGGCTCAGATCTGTGTAGTCTTCAGCAATGGGGTCTTACTATCAAGTTCTGGGGGCTAACCAAGAGAAATGGCAGTAGCTTATAACGTTTGGGGTCTTCTACAGGATGCCACTGATCAACAGTTCAAAAGTAGGTCACCTATACTTGGCACTTGGCCTTTTGCCCGATAATCTATCATCCTGGGAGAGGGATCATTCCACTGTTGCATAAGCTTTTTAAATGTATTCATATCTATCTATCTATCTATCTATCTATCTATCTATCTAGATATATTTCTACAGAAGTACATTTTCATATGGCTTTTTCAAAGATCTTTAGTGTTAGTCCATCCTCATAGTCTTTCCATCTCTCACCTCATTCAACCCTTCCTTCTTGCTTCATTATTCCCAGTTCCCTCATCACAGTATCACATTTTATCTTCTCTCCATTGAAAACTCCTCCTCCGTGGCTTCTAACTTGCTACCTAACTTCTGTGAAAGCTCCAATTAAATACACATCTCTAAAGAGCCATAGCAAACATCAACATGTAAGAAAGAACACCTGGCATTCATGTTTCTTGGGTCTGAGTACTTCATTCCTAATTGTTATTTCTAGCTTCATTCATTTCTATTGTCTATTTCATAATTTCATTTTTCTTTGCAGTTGAATAATATTCCATTGTGTATCTATACCCACTGTATTTTCATTACCTATTTGTCAGTTGATGGACATCTAGGTTGTTTCCATTTCCTGGTTATTTTGAATAATAGCAATGTGTAGCAATGAGCATAAATGAGCAAGTATCTCTGTTATAGGATTTAAAGTCCTTTGGGAGTGTGTCCAGGATTGATATAGCTGAATCATATGGTAGATCTATTTCTAGATTTTTGAGAAGACTCAATACTGATTTCTGTAGTGTCTGTGCCAGTTTGTACTCCCACCAACAGTGAATAAGGATCTGCCTTTCCCCACATCCACTCTACCATTTACTGTCAATTGTTTTCTTTGCTTTCATCATCGACATTCTGACTTCAGTAATAATGAAATCTCAAAGTAGCTTAGATTCACATTTCCCTAATGCCTGAAGATAATCAACATTAAAAAAAATCTCAGTCATTTGTGTTCCTTCTTGTGAAAAAAAATCTCTATATAGTTCCATATCCCATTCTTTATTGGACTGTTCAATTCTTGGTGTTTAGGATTTTTACATTCTTTGTGTATTCTAAACACTAACCCTCTGTCAGTTGTACAGAAGTAAAGATTTTTTTCCATTCTGTAGGATATCCTTCAAATGATTGATTGTATTCTTTACTATACATACAATTTTAGTTTAATGAAGTCCCACTTGTCAATTGTTGGTCCTAATTCTTGTGTTCCTGGAGTCCTATTCAGAAAGCCCTTTTCTACTTCTGTAAATTCAAGTGCATTTTCTACTTTCTCATCTGTCAGGGTATCAGCTGAGGCCTTTGATCTGTTTGGAGTTGAGTATTGTACAAGATGAGAAACAAGAATCTAATTTTAATCATTCATTGAATTATCCAATACAATTTGTTGAATATGCTGTCTTTTCTCTAATGTATATTAGAAAACTCCTACAGCTGAGCTTGTAAACACATTCAGTAAAATGTCAGGAAGCAAAATTAACACACACACACACACACAATTAGAACCTTCCTGCATGTAAATGACAAACACCATGAAAGAGATCAAAAAGTAATTCCATTTATAATGGTCTCAAAATAAAAATAGCTTGTTATAAAACTAACCAAGAAATAAAAAAAACATGCATTGAAAATTCCAAAGAGAGAAATTAAAGATATCAAAAGACAGAATATTTCCAAAGCTCACAGACTGGTAGGATTAATTTTGTGTGCATTGACCATCTACGAAAAGCAATCTATTGATTCAATGCACTAGTCCATCAACATTCCATGTATCTCTTCATCAAAAGTGAATACACAATGTTAAAAAAAGCATATCATCAAATACATCCTGAGCAATGAAAACCCTGCTGGAGGTATTCCTGATTTCAAGTTATATTACAAAGCCATAGTAATAAAAATAGCATGACACTAGAATAAAAACAAACATACCGATCAATGGAATAAATCCTTAGTTATTTTAAAATTCCTTCCTCTAATAATTTTAACTTAATAGTTATTTGTAATGTTGATTCTGAAAGCTCCGATATCTGAGGTCTATTTTGTAGCTGCTGTCACCACTGTTCTTAGTTGCCTTTTGTTAATAGTGGCTTTTTGTATCTGAGTTTTCTAGCATTTATTGTGTGCTCATATTTACTGGAATACACTCCATGGCATTGTGTGAAGTCTAAATGGAAGGATCTCATTCCACCCCACCACTTGTGCTTTCAGGAGTGCACACATGAGCACACACCCACATACTAGTGCATGAACACATGTATACATATGTATGTATATGTACATATAATATACATGTAGTTTGTAGGTATTGTTTTATATATATATATATATATATACGTATATATTTTAAAAGAATTTATCCTGACTTTTATCCTTTTATATATATGCTATATATCAAAATAATAATAATAATAGCAATAGCCCTGGAGGATGAGAAGATAGGCGTGCAGATAGGTGGTATGTCAATCAATAACTTGCATTTCACCAACGATACAGCACTACTTGCTTAAAGTCCAAGTGAGCTTCAGGCCATGGTAAATAGAGTGGTGGAAGTAATATTAAAACCCTGGTATGAAAGTAAACATCGAGAAGACTGAGATACAACACGTGGGAAGGGCGCATGAGGATTTTAACACTGTAATAAAGAATCAGAATCTCAAGCAGTCAACTTTGTCTATCTGGGGAGGAAACCTCAGTTTAAAGGAGGGAACTATTTCAGATGTCAAGAGACATATAGCGATAGTGCAGGCTGCATTTCAGGTACTAGAAAGGTTTGGTTAGCAAGAGACATAACAGCGTCAACAAAATTACAAGTCTATGAGACACTTGTCTTGAGCCGCCTTCTTTACAGCTCTGAAACATGGACAATGAAACACTCTTCAGAACAGGGGCTGCATGTGTTTGAGATGGCGTGTCTCAGGAGGATTCTAGGTGTCACACGAAGAGATAGGCTGCGCAATGATGACATTAAGTAACATCTCCAGCCGGGCAGTGGTGGCGCACGCCTTTAATCCCAGTACTCAGGAGGTAGAGGTAGGTGAATCTCTGTGAGTTCGAGACCAGCTTGGTCTACAAGAGCTAGTTCCAGGACAGGCTCCAAAGCTACAGAGAAACCCTGTCTTGACAAAAAAATAAGAAGAAAAAAGAAAAAAAGAAAGACGAATTATCCCTATCTACAGAAGGAAATAAACTACAGGATACGGCAATGGCACTTGAGATATTTTGGCCATGTTATGAGAATGAGTGACGGCAGATACCCGAAGATAGCACTGCTTGGAGGGGTGCATGGGATAAGGTGAAGAGGAAGATCTAAGAAACGCTGGATAGACAGCATAGAGGAAGATTATGGCACCTTGGGTGTGACAACAGCACAAGCGTCTAGGACTGCCCAAGATAGGACAACTGGAGAACCGCCATAAACAGGCTGCCCATGCATGCTTAAGCTTTGCCAGGGCATAAATGATGAATGATGATATATGATACATATGTGTGTTTTTAAATTATTAGTCATATACTAGTTACTGTCTGATTCTGACTTGATGAGTTCCATGAAACTCATTGCTGTGTGATTTTGTCACTGTGTGGACATTGTAAAGTATGTTTACACAGACATAAATGATGTGAACCTATACTGAATATGACCTCTTGACAACAAAGGGACAGTAAGCAGAGCATAAGGTGTATGAGGTGGCTGTATACCTAAAAGAATACACCATTTTATAAAGAACTTTTTAAACATAAAGGACACCATGGAGTAATGATGAAAAGTAGATAATATTAAGTACATGACCCAGGAACAAGGTATTTATTATTATTATCAAGAATTGTGTAATATGTAAATGGATATTTTCTGTTTTGCGCCATTAGCCTAGCAGTGAGTTTTTTTTTAAACCAGGATCACCACCAATATGAGTGATGTATTTTACCACAGGAATGCCATTAGTAGGTCATAGGAATTTTTCCAGTTATGTATGATGTTCAGGACCCCACTGTTGACTCCTGTACAGCCTTAAACCACACTCTTGGTTAGCTGTTGTTGTGGAGTACACGATCACATTTATCAAGAGAGAAATCAGAGGATTTTTATGTTCTGAGGCGGAGAAGAATCTCTTATTTAACAGTTTCTCTCTTTTCATGGTTCCTCTTTGAATGTATCAAAGGCTGTTCATACGGTTTTCTTCCTGTTGCTTTACTGAGTTCTTTCTTTTGCTTTGGGAGTAACACTCCCCACAGTGTTCACACGCACGATGTTGAACTAGCTCATAGAGTTAGGTCTCGCCCATTCCGGTTTTCTCATGGCCACAGCCAGATTGTTTTCTCTTCCTTATCCCTGGTCTTCTTGGGGAGGGTTAAGGTGAGAGACGGTAACAATGGGGATTCAACATTATTTCCTCAGATTTCTCCTTCCCTGACTACAGTGTTTACCTGCTTCTCTCAAAAGTACTAATGGTCATCTTCTAGCATGCCCTAATAATTTCATTGCAGGAATTTATTTAAAAAACTAAGGAGTTATGTCAGTTCTTAACAATCTTTCTTCATCTTTGCATAGATGTCACACTACTTTGTATTAATATTTGCTTGTTTGTAGCTATGCTCTTATTTCATGCTGATTTTTAAATTTATTTTTTTTCTGAGTTGTTCTATAAGTCTATAAGGAAACTTATGGAATGCTTGTACTTGCTGGTTTTATGAGGATGACCCCTTGTAATGTTGAATATCTTAGAATATGCCAGAATGAAGTAACTGCTTTAAAAATAAGAATAGCGGAGAAGTCAAAGAAGCAAAATTGTTGTGTATTTTTTTATTTTGACATCTGTTTACTTTTTCCTGGTATCCACTTCCATCCTCTTCAGCTAACTCACACAAGGCAGTTGCTAACATTTGCCCAAAGTCAGATCATCCCAGTAACTTTGGCTCATGTCTTTCTAGCAGAGATGACAAAATATAACCTTAAATTCATTCTTGTCTTTCTGTCCATACTGATGCTGCCTTGTCACTGCAAAGGGATCTTAACTCAGATTTTATTTCCCTTTTTCCTGTTCTGAGGCAGCCCATGTGCCAAGTTTTCATCAGCAGAATCAAAACAAAACTAGTGTTGCCACTTCAACACCAGGGGCACCGAGAAAAGATGTGAGCTTTGCCTCTTTTACTTTCCTATTTTTCAGAGTGGCACAGAAGGCTGTGAGGCCTGGGAGGAACAGCAAAGCCACAGAATTGGGTCTCCCTGTCACAAAATGGGGAAAAGCAGCTTACCTACCAGGAATGCCTACATCTGGCTGCTATTTAAGTCAGAAACACGCTTACCTGGATCCTGAGACTTTGAGGTTGATTTGTTGTAGCTGTCTCTATTACTCTAATGTACATAACCTAGGTATTCATTCTGGGAAGACCTATTTGTGTTTCAGTTGCTGGTCACAGACTCTAGGAGATTATACGAGATGCTTCAAAGCTTCATGAGTGTGAGAATATAAAGGTCTTCCATCAATCACCTTTAAAGCCCATGCAATTCTAAGTCACTGAGTGAAGGTTTTTGGACACATAGCTTTGTGTAGTTTTTCATTTTATTTCTTTAGTTTTTGTCTTTGGCTGGAGGATACTTCTATGGTGCCATAATTAAGAATTACTCCTATGTAGTCGAAAACATTTCTGTAAAAGGACAGGAATTTCATTATCTTCTCTCTCTCTCTCTCTCTCTCTCTCTCTCTCTCTCTCTCTCTCTCTCTCTCTCTGTGTGTTTATGGTGTGTGTACAGTATATTCATGTGTACATGTTGATCTGTTTGTGTGGCGACTAGAAGTCAACAACAGTCTTACCCTCGATTGCTTTCCACATTGTTATTTGAGACAGGGGTCAGACTCTCAGTGAACGCAGAGCTCACCAACTGGCTAGATTAGCTGGCCAGGGAGCCCTTAGATTCCACCTGTCACTGTTCCCATTCCCGGTGCTGTAATTAAAGTGCAAGAAGCGTTTTACAATGCTGTTTAGTTTTTACTTGGTGGGAGGTCTCAGTCCCAAGTCGTCATGCTTGTACAAGTGCTTTACTGGGCAAGCCATCTCCCCAGTTCCTATATAACTTTTTGGAGACATTTTAGAAAATGTTTCTTTCAGGCCTGAATAATTTCTAAATGTTTTATATCTGATATGTTTTACTGCACCAAAAATTCCTTTTATTTAGCTTCTTCTAGTAACATGGTGTATGGTCTAATGCTGTGGTGTTTGAACCCTGCGAGGCTGCTGTCCAAAGATTTTGGAGGAGATTTTGATTAAGTGTGATGTTTCCCTCATTTTCTTCCTGAGCCTGAACGTGAGCCCAGTGGATCCTGGGCAGGGATTTCTCTATGCCTTCAACAGTAGTTCCTGATAAAAACTTCTGGAGAGAGCGATCTAACTCTTAAGTTGTGGGCTTTAACTGTCAGTATGTGTAAACAGATGTTTTAACTGGATTTATCAGATCTCAAGTCGAAAGTTAATATAAGTCAAGGGGGAAGAGGAGATAGAAACCTCACTCTAGTTCTTGTTGCAATGGTGGAAGGACTTTTGGTTTCTTTTTCAGACACTCAGAACTCACCCTATGAGCCTGCTGCAAGGTGAAGGTGAGTGGGGGTTAGGTTATAATAGTATCAAGAATTGTCTTGTCTGTCCACAGTAACTAAGTTACTAATAAGTTACAGAGTAACTAGGTTACTGTGGCTGGCCCTGAGATACAGCGGGTGGAGAGAGAGTGGAACTGCTGAAACTTGGCATGTGTAGATTTAAGAAAGTACACCTAGGTCTTGGGAGTGTCCCCTAACATCACCTACACACCACCGTCACTGATGCTGGAGTAGTCTTTGCTTTCGTCTGGCCCTTCAAGTTTATGCAATGGTTACCTCTTCTATTTTAAAGGTTCAAAGGTTTAACTCTTGAATATCTCCTTTGAAAGCATTTCCCACTAATTTGACAGTACACACTAGTTAACTGAAATTGCAGAAAGAGACACTGTTTAGCTGTTCCTTACAGCTGGGTTGGAGGACTCTAGTCGGGTTGATGTGAACACAGGCTTAAAGGAATTCCCAACTAGAATGGAATCAAAGACTGTGACTCAAGGTTGTTTAATTTGGGCAGCGTTCAAGATTATATTTCCGTCTAGTTGTTAGGGAAGAAGTTCTGATTAACTCACACCCAGTGTTAAATTTAGTGATGGGAATCATGTACAAATAAGACCAGCAGCATCCAGAGTGTATTTCCTGAAACACACAAGCGGTGAGGGTTGGGCTAGCTGTCTGAGATATCCCCTGAAATTTCCCAGTGCAGCTGGATTTCCCCTCCTTTGTGGCATCCAGGCCTATCATTACTAGATCACTTTGCTCCAGGCCATGTGACAAGCATACTATGGCACAAACAACACAGTTGGAAGAAGAATGGAAAAGGAACCGCAGTTTATCCTCTTTCATTCTCTTATCAGAAAGATTGCAAGTGTTATGCTAAATTCTGCCTATTAATTTGGGTATAAATAGACCCCCTTTTTCTAATCCAGATGCAGCCATGTGTCCCTCTGTACAAGGTTGGTGGTACTCTGTTGTGTCTTGGGAGTACTAAGTTTCTACTGGGAAGAATGCAGGCAAATCAGCCCAGCTGAGATTACATAAAAGGAGAATGAGAATTGGAGAAAGTGTGTAATAGACCTCAATATCGTGTTGAATGTGATTTTTAACAAAAGCATCCTACATTTAGCTCAATGACTTCAGATCTTCAGGTAGTAGCTAAATGCTTTTTCTTATAACTTTCCCAGCCCTGAGCAGAAGCCATTTTGTAGGCAAGGTAATTCTTCTGGAAAGGCATAAGCTGCTGAAATCAGAGGCTTACAGATGAATCTCAGATCCTTGCTGATTTATAGTTAGAATCTCAGAGGCTTGGGTCCAGCTAATGAGGGAATGGCTCTCCTATGGGGAAGTTCTACTTCCTACATCTAGGGGAAAACACCTTTTATCATGAAAGATCTGGTGCGTTTTTGATTAATCTTTGTATTTTTCTTTAACTATGCTACAGCTCCAGCATCCTTGGACTCCAAAACCTGCCAATTTATTCTGTATTTATCTTAGGCCCCGCTTTTCTTCTTCAGTGCTTCCCATAGCTGCTTCTCCTGCTGTCCTTAGATATTTTGACCTTGTAGAGAAGCATTTTTCAGGAGTGCTTTCATCAGATCTATGAGTTGCCTAACAATAAGGGGCTTCAGGGTAAATTTAGATTGAGAGACAGTGTGTACCACATTCCTCTCCTGGAAACTTGTGATGTTCTTTAATAGGATCTGAAGGAAAGAGCCTATATTTTTATATTTGTTTAAGTGTATATATGTATAGCTACTTACTTAGTATCAAAGCATCTATTTAGTTTCCTAAGAATCACTAGGTTTTAAAATTTGCTTTGGGTGTTTTTACTATAATATCACAAATTGCAAAGCTTTATTTAGATCACTACCACATCCAAGTTATTGAGGAATAGGCATGGATCATAAAATCCTCTTAAAATACTTGTTCTCTAAGGCAAACATTGGAAGCACCGGATAATCATTTAAATAAAAATGAAAGGAGTCAGAAGTTTATTAAAGCAGACTGAACAGAGTAACGGGCTGGCTGCTGTCCACGGTGTAGAGGTGCTGAAACAGTGAGGCCCTGGACGCTGCATAAAAATGGATCCCTGACAAAGACCTTAAAAGTAACTGTACAGAGTGATTCATGGGATATCTGCATAAAAATCCTACCCAGTACAACCACACAAGAGATAATGCGGTAGGATATGCACATGTGGGAATTAACAGACCTTGGGCTTGATTTCTTTGCTCCCACTAATTGGATGTGTGAGCCTAGGAAAGCCATTTAATCTACCATGTCTTATTTATCAAATAAGATAATTGCATGAGATGTAAGCTCATTCTAAGTTCTAAAAGTTGTAATCAATAATAAGTTTCCAGGTAGGTCTTTGCATGAGTACAGGATAAATCAAATGGGGCATATATTTGCCCTAGGCCTTTGGGCTCCTCTGCTTCACTTTTAATTCTTGGGAGATGATATACTTCTAAGCCGTATGTGTTACACTAATGGGCACAAACACGTTTTCCTGTGCCAGTGACATACTACAGATTTGAGAAGGAGAGTGCCGAAGCCAGCAATGCTCTAAGCCTCTTGGAATTGCAGCTATCTCTATGGAGAAGCATCTTCTTTTAAGAAGGCCATTTTTTTAAACTATGTGTTTAGCCCACTTTAATTAATAGGCACTATCGTGTCCTTGACTCAGTTCTAGGTCTTTGAAGAGGGGTTGTTGTGGGCAAAAAAAAAAAAAATCTGACAAAATTTCTTACTCCCATGGAGTTTATATTTTAGTGGAAGAAGACAGGGGTAGTAAACCATAAGATCGATAAATAAATAACATATGTAGCAAAAATAAATTGTACAGCATATTAAAAGATTATAAATACTATGGGCAGGACAAGGGTAAGGGACAGAGATCTAATAATAAATGGATTAGCTGTTGTGAGCATCATTGGAGAAAAGGACCTTTGGGTACTGAGCTGAAGGAGATGAAAGCGACAACCGCATGCTTATCTAGAGGAAGAATAATATGGTGGATCGGATACTCAGCCCAGGAGAAGCATCTGCCAAATCAACAAGGGAACCGGTGAAGCTAGAGTGGTGGGGCTCAGCAGATGTGGTGCAGGATCAGCATCTGGCCTGCATCACCCAGCTGATAGCGGAGACCATTGAGCCTTCTAGGGCATCTTTATCGCTTTGCAGCAGGACAGACCAACTTCAGGTTGTTTCCTTGTAGGAAGCCTCCTATGAGACTCCCTGCCTGGCCTGAGATGTGCAGCTAACACCTGCGAATCAGAATATCCTCTCTTCTAACAATAAAGCACCCAGTCTTTGTGTCTGTAACAGCTTCCCCTGTAATTTATGCTTTCTGTGGTGAGTTTAAATGCTGACTCTATCATTATCTGAGTTTATTACCATTTCCATTTGCATATGTTTGATGGGAGGAGTGGCAGGGATGGGAAACCTCTGGACGGTTTCCAGGTTGGAAGTCTGCAAGTTTCTCATTACCCTTACTTCCCCTTTGTCTTGTGATTTCCTTAGGGCCTGGGCCAACATCAGCTGTACACAAAGCTGTGACAGAGGTCCTCAATAGCTCTGCTGCCTGTGCAGGGTCTGCCTGCTTAATTCCTCCATTCTTGCATCCTTTATGACTTCTAAGAGACAGGACAGTTCAGTGGACCTTTCTTTCGCCACCCCCATGAATCATTAATCCTGCTTCACAACTAAGAACAGAACTTTTCTCACATCACCTAAGCCTGACGGTTATCTCTTGAAGGGCTGGGTTCTGCTTCTATCTTTCTTCCTTTTATTTTGACACTGAGAGGAATTGTTAGGATTCAGAAACCTTAAAAATTAGTAACAAGATATGCAGCACCTTCTCAGAGGGTCCAACCGTTGTCTCTAGTGCTCACTTATACCCCACGATAGCTCTGCCTACTTCCTCGAAATCACCGCTCTATACAGAAATCCACACTACCTTTCACCACATGAAGAGACATTCTGGTGACAGTACCATGTTGATACGACTCTCCAAATTGTTCCTGGAAGCTAGGAAGTATCCCAAGCAACAGGCAGGGTGGAAGGAATTGTTGCTTGGTGGCCAACAACTTAGTTTCTCTCACAAGTCCGTGATTTCCCCATTGCTTGCATTTTGAAATAGTGTGCACAGGTGCCCCCCTTTGATTCAATTTCAGTGCTCATCATGATTGATAGTCCCACCACATCATATCCAGATCACTTTGTTTTTGCCCTTGCCTGCTGAGCTGCGGTCTATGATTGGGGAGTCTGAGCCAGGCATTTTAAGAATTCAGAGTGAACAAACATGTCTGTCTCCCACACATTTAATGTAATCAACAATGAACCTAATCTATATTTCTTTGAAAAGTGACACTTTAAGCCTACAGAGAATACTAAGCTGAATGAAGAGATGTCAATTATTAGACACATAAACTCCATTGCAAAAGCTAAACTGAGTAAGGGAATTTATGACAACTTGTGATTTTTTTACCCTATGTTATTGCCATAACTATCATCATCGTCATCATCTTCATTATTGTCATCAACAGCATCCTCATTATCAGTTTGCACAATAATCACCAGTTACTGGATATTTATTATTTTGTCAATTATACTGACAGGCATGGTGTAAGAATAGATTCTTAATTCTATCAACTACCTTAAGAATGCAGTTCTTGTCTCCTTGGTACAATTTAAGAAACAAGATACCCCAAAGATTTGTGAAGGGTTAGTAACTTGTTCAATAGCTCAGCCAATTGCATAGCCAAATGTTATAATAATCAGTATAGATAGTGTATTAATCTGACAAAACACTGTGACAAACATACCTAAAGGAAATAGTTTAAGGAAGGGAAGACCGATTGTGACACCAGGTATCAAATATTACAGTTCACGTGGTTGCTCATTCTAATATTTCTGGAGTATACTGTGAGCCAAACAAGCTTCCTACACTTGAAGAACGCTACACTGGTTGCGAGTGCCCCTGGAGGAGTACAAACACAAAGACACAGGACAGCCTGTGTCAGCTCTGGAACAGAAATTCAGATGTTTTATTTAATGCACCCTCATATTGGAGTTAGCAAGGAAAGTACAAAGCAGAGAAATGACAACAATGTCAGCTCCCATTGTGCCTGGGCTAGCAGTTCCTGGAGGTGGTGCAGGGTGCTTAGCTCGTGCACACAATTTGGGCACTGGGCTTCTCCCCCATGTGGTCCGAAACACTTAAAAAGGAGTGAGCCTGAGGACCATTGACATACAGGATGCTTAAGCAGAAAAGAGGAATACAAATAGAACTTGCAACTGGACAGACAGCTCCATACAAGGTGATGAGCCACCTACTAGCTGTGTGGGCTCTTTATCTCTTGCTAAGGCAGGGTTCCATTCCCAAGGTCTATTTTTTTTTTCTCAGTCAAGCAGGGACTAAAATATTGCATGCAGGAGGTTGCCTTTCTAGGAGGTTGTGTCACCAGGAAGTTTTCCTAGTACATTAAGATAGAATCTTGCCACGTGCCTGCTATTCAGACACGTATGTATCTACTGCTCAAGCAAGCTGTCTCTGTATCACCCTTAGCCCAACTTCTTCTCCCTTTGTTGAATTCTTTTCTCAGTCTTTTATACCCAGCAGTCACGTTTGACTGGCTGTTAGGTAGGTGACTATGAACAAAGGATACAAAGACTTAATTGTTAAGTCTGAATCCCACCTACTCGGAGAAGCTTCCCTGTCACTATGCATATCGCTCCCTCCTCTGTGCCTGTATTACCCATTGTTTCTAGTTCCATCAATACTCATATTAGTATTCTGAAAAAATGTGTGCTGTGCATTGCTTGCTTATCCCTTACAGCATTTGGCTCTTGGCAATAGGGTTTTAGCCTTTGTTGAATCATTTAAGCTTTCTAATATTCTTATATGGTAAATTCTTATTGTTCCCATTTTACATACAAACTGAGGCACAGAGAGTTCAGTTAGTTACTCAGAGTCATCCAATTAGTAGTTGGCAAAAGCAGGATTATGCACCTATGCATTCTGATAACTGGCATCTGGGGCTTTATCCCATCTACTTGTCAATGCTTAGCCTTACCACTTCATAGCAGCTTACCAATTAGTGACCTCACAGGTAGGATGCACATCCTGTGCATGTCTTGTTTTCAGCCCTGCCTCAGTACTTTGCCTGGCTCCTAATAGGCACCTAGGAAACTATGTGATGAGAGGGGGGTTAAAAGATGGACGATCACTGGTGAACAGTGGAGGAGCATCCAGGGCAAGCTGTGCAGGTATGTGTCTTCGCTTTAAGATGCTTAGTGGCTGCCATGAGCCTTTCTCTCAGGACACAGAGGAAGGCAGGGACACAGGAGAGAGATTGCAGGGCAAAGCCTTGCCTTACTAATGGATTGCTTTGAACCATCGTTGACACTCTCACTGGTCTAAAAGAAGAAGGAATTTCATGGACTTCTAACCTCAATTCTATTAGCATCCATAATCCTGCTATGGTTTTCTCTCATTTGAATTGCAATTATCTCACCCTCTTCTGTCTCTTTTTTTAGTTTGTCCATTGAGATACCTGTCAAATTTATCACAGCAGTCTGCCTCTCTCTCTCTCTCTCTCTCTCTCTCTCTCTCTCTCTCTCTCCTCTCTCTCCTCCATGTTTGCCATCCTTGCTAAAGTTTTCTTCAATGGAGGCTTCTTGAAGGAATGGTCTTGTTTTAATCAACTTGTAAGTGCAACCAGTAAGTAGCACAGAGCCTGGCCCAACAATGGGCTTCAAGCCATGATTCTGAAATGTAAGATGCATGGCTGTCTCTGGATCTGTGGAGAAGGTGGATTAAGAAATACAAGAATAAATAAACAGCACGTGAACAAACAACACGTGCGATTCAGGGCTGGATCTGTGGCTCATGGAGGCCAGAAGCCTTGAGGTCTTCTTTCCAGTCCTCTTTGCTCTCTTTCCCCCTCCAGCTCTAGTTCCCTGATAAGTGATGCAAACAAACACTTCTCCCAGGGCTGGTTAAGAAAGGCTAGGAACAGGATTGGGCAGGGTTGGGGGCAGGGAATTGGCAAAAACATAAAACAATAAAGATGATTTAATTTCTATCTGATTGCAACAACCAGCTGGATACGCCATCCATTATTATGCCCTAGAAGTTATTAAGGAGCAACTCTGTCATAGGCACCTTATTAGCTGGGGCTTTATGGGGCACTGAGCCACGGGGCGGGGGATATTGCTATTTTACTCACAGCATCGGATGCGGATGCAGACATGACGTTTGTCTGTCTTACCAGTCCTAGCTCTTCTCATGCTTTCACGTTCTTCGGGCCTACACAGCCTCTGGTTCAGAAACATTTTGGTTCTGAAGCATGCATGATGGTAGAGAATTGCATTACTGGCCTTCCATCCATTTTGTGTGCGTTTTAACACCTGTAACTATCATTCTACTTCCCAGACCCCCCAAAAAAAATTCTTGGCTAATTTAAATATTTCTAGAGTTTTCCGTATTATATTGTGCCTCCTTTGATAAAGCCTCTGGTTTTAGCTGATTTTTTTTTTTTTTTTTTAAGAAAAAAGGCTTGACATTCGATTTCATTTCAGCTAGGTCTTATGTTACAGCCCGAGAATCTGAGTCCTTCGATCCTTTGGTTTCTGCTTTTTCTCTCCTCCTTGAAGTACCCTTGCAACTGGCTGTCAGCCCTCCCTTAAGGAAACTTCCCGTTTCCTACCACTGATCTCTGGACTTAACGCGAATAAGTGCATTTCTCTTGCATGCCTTGACATTAAAGGCAGATTTCTTTTTAACACAATCAGATGCTTTACTCATTCCTTGAAGCAATTTATTCCTAATTATAACCAATTATAATGTGTGATACCAGGAAATAAAAAAAAAAATTACATTTTTAAATTCGAAGCCTGGGAAGGGGAAAATGACACTGAGCAATCATGTCAATTTTTTTCCCTTTGAAGACCAGATTTTTAAAGAACTAAGCGTTGCCACATTTTGATCCCTTGAAGTACCAAAGTGACAACACAGGCAGGAAGAGATGACACACGGAAAGTGGCAATTTAGTTATTTACCCAGAAATGCAGAGTTGGGTGTTATTAATGAGCAGCTAGATCACATTTGACATTTTACAAAGTGACTTACAATTGCACCTGCACTTGCGCGCACACACACACGTGCAGAGAGACTGCCTGGTGATGAGGAGGGAAGAGGACAGAATTGGGTCTCTTCTCAGGGGACTCAGTGAGTACAGAACAAGAAAAGCACACTGTGAAATAGACCACCAGGAACTAAATCCACTAACTACAGAGATGGCTGTGCTAAGTTGGTATGCACACACATGTTAAGTCTACCTATTTACACACGCACATGCATGTATAGTCTTAGGCTTTTTGCAGTTTTCCTGCCTTTGTTAGGGTTTCTATCGCTGAAACAGAGCACTGTGATCAAAGGTAACTTGGAGAGGAAGGGGTTTATTTTATCTTACAGCTTGTGATCCATGATGCAGGGAAGTCAGAGCAGGCAGGGACTCAAAGCAGGAACCTGCAGACAGGAGCTGATGCAGAGGCCATGCTTACTGACTTGTCCTCATTGCGTGTTCAGCCTGTTTCCTTCTATCATCGGGACCAGAAGTTGGCACCACCTGCAATGGGATGGGCCTTCTCATATCAATGACTTATTAAGAAAAAACCCTACACACTTGCTTATGGGTTCCACTGATGGGAGCATTTTCTCAACTGAGATTGTCTTTTCCCCAATGACTTTAGCCTGTGTCGATTTAACATAAAATCTTGCCTACACAAACTCAGTAGGCTTAAGTAGCTACTGCTCCACGATCTGAAGGCTTAAGGAATCAGGGTGTCATCCAAAGCAGCCCTGCACTTTAGATGCTAGCTTTCGTGGCCCTCACTTGACTACTGAGTTTCATTGTCTCTCAAATGGCATCCAAGTGGAACTCTATAGATTTGTGTTCCTTTCACAAAGCGTGTATCAAAGCCTGCTTAAACCTGAAAAGAATTCAAAGACTGTGGGTCTAATCATTTCTTCCTAAAGATGGTCAGGGCCAGAGAGGAAATAGATCTGCTAAAGGTCCCATGACTGTATGTATGTATTTGTGTGTGTGTGTGTGTGTATGTGTGTGTGTATGTGTGTGTATGTGTGTGTATGTGTGTGTGTATGTGTGTGTATATGTGTGTATGTGTGTGTATGTGTGTGTGTATGTGTGTGTGTATGTGTGTGTGTGATGGGAGCATATATATGGAAGCTGAGGTGGATGATCATTGTCTTTCTTCTGTCACTCTCAATCTTTACTTTTAGAGACAGAATCTCTCACTCAACCAATATTTCTTAACTGACCGGACGCACACGGCGGCAGCGGCGGCCGGAACCGGACGCGCACGGCGGCAGCGGCGGCCGGAACCGGACGCGCACGGCGGCAGCGGCGGCCGGAACCGGACGCGCACGGCGGCAGCGGCGGCCGGAACCGGACGCGCACGGCGGCAGCGGCGGCCGGAACCGGACGCGCACGGCGGCAGCGGCGGCCGGAACCGGACGCGCACGGCGGCAGCGGCGGCCGGAACCGGACGCGCACGGCGGCAGCGGCGGCCGGAACCGGACGCGCACGGCGGCAGCGGCGGCCGGAACCGGACGCGCACGGCGGCAGCGGCGGCCGGAACCGGACGCGCACGGCGGCAGCGGCGGCCGGAACCGGACGCGCACGGCGGCAGCGGCGGCCGGAACCGGACGCGCACGGCGGCAGCGGCGGCCGGAACCGGACGCGCACGGCGGCAGCGGCGGCCGGAACCGGACGCGCACGGCGGCAGCGGCGGCCGGAACCGGACGCGCACGGCGGCAGCGGCGGCCGGAACCGGACGCGCACGGCGGCAGCGGCGGCCGGAACCGGACGCG